>NC_012871.2:36219858-36265257 GCF_000003195.3 Sorghum bicolor
GAGACGTGTTGCTGCATTGTAAAGATGGAAAAGGGTGGAATAAATTCATCGTTAGTGATGGGTTTGTGTTTAGAGCTAACAAGCTATGCATTCCAGCTAGCTCTGTTCGTTTGTTGTTGTTGCAGGAAGCGCATGGAGGTGGCTTGATGGGACATTTTGGAGCAAAGAAGACCGATGACATACTTGCTGGTCATTTCTTTTGGCCAAGGATGAAGAGAGATGTGGAGAGGTTTGTTGCTCGTTGCACAACATGTCAAAAGGCAAAGTCACGGTTAAATCCCCATGGTTTGTATTTACCTCTTCCTGTTCCTAATGCTCCTTGGGAGGATATATCTATGGATTTTGTGTTGGGACTACCAAGGACTAGGAGGGGACGTGATAGTGTGTTTGTGGTTGTTGATAGATTTTCTAAGATGGCACATTTCATACCATGTCATAAAACTGATGATGCTACAAATATTGCTGATTTGTTCTTTCGAGAAATTGTTCGCTTACATGGTGTGCCCAACACAATTGTTTCTGATCGTGATGCTAAATTTCTTAGTCATTTTTGGAAGACTTTGTGGTTCAAATTGGGGACTAAGCTTTTTTTTTCCACCACTTGTCATCCCCAAACTGATGGTCAAACTGAAGTTGTTAATAGAACTTTATCCACTATGTTAAGGGCTGTTTTAAAGAAGAATATTAAGATGTGGGAAGAATGTTTGCCTCATATTGAGTTCGCCTATAATCGTTCATTGCATTCTACTACAAAAATGTGTCCTTGTGAGATTGTCTATGGCTTCTTGCCACGTGCTCCTAAAATTGCATGAAGCCTCTAAACAAAACATAGAGCGCATGAATGCTAAGTACAAATGCGCTGGAGACAAAGGTAGAAAGCAATTGATTCTGGAACCTGGGGATTTGGTTTTGTTGCATTTGCGAAAAGATAGATTTCCAGAACTGAGAAAATCCAAATTGATGCCTAGAGCTGATGGTCCTTTTAAAGTGCTGCAACGAATTAATGAGAATGCATATAAGCTTGATCTTCCTGCAGATTTTGGGTTTAGTCCCACATTTAACATTGCAGATTTGACGCCTTATTTGGGTGAGGAAGATGAGCTTGAGTCGAGGACGACTCAAATGCAAGAAAGGGAGGATGATGAGGACATCAACACCAGCAATACATCCTCTCCGACACAACCTATAGCTGGTCCTCTTACTCGTGCTCGTGTTCGTCAACTTAATAATCAAGTGAGTTCCTTGATAAGCTCATGTCCATCTTGTTTAGACAATGGAAACGCGTGCACTCTTGTTTTGATTAGGAACCAAGGAGAAGACTGAAAGGGAGAAGGACTCACGCTCGCTGGATTCGGACAGCAGCAAAGCGCCAACTTGTGACCATTACCACGGTTGCATACAGATTCGGATTCAGGCGCTTCAGGACTTGTTGGAAAGCTTATCAAGTCTACTTTCATATGAATCAAGTCCCACGTCAATACCTGTTCGGCAGCAGCGGCAATGATCCAATTACCGTTGATAGGTCTTGCTGTCCAGGGTGCTGCGTCACCTGATTTTGGGCTGATGGCCCATGTATCAAGTTGGGTCCAATAGGGACGCGTCCTAGGGTTGGAGGACGACCCCAACACCTCTTTGGTCATCAATCCATCTACTTATATCCCTCTAGAGTCGCCATGGTCGTTGGGGTTTTGTTTAGATCAAGTTTAGCCTTCGCTACTTGCTTGTAGGCGCGCGTGCAGGATCAGCCGCCCGTCTCCTTGTCTTCAGAACCCCATTGTTGGTTCAGATTCAGTTTGAAACCTTCAATTCATCTTGCAAATTCAGTGCTTGTTTCCTTGTTCTTGCTAGTTCTTCGATTGCTTGCAAGACGGGAGCCCTAGGGGCTGGTTGTCGCGCCCCACAAGATCGTGACGGCTATTGGACATGGTGTATCGGTTGCTAAGGCGCGGTCTTGAGGGTTGTAGTCGGGCCGTGAACGTCATCTCCATCCACCAATCGAGTTATCCCTGTCTCTCATCAAAAGATGAGGCAAAAACCCTAGCGGGTTCGCATCAAGTAAGATTCCATATGACACATGTCATCTAGGAGTTCTATTGTGTGCGTCCAAATTGATTTCTAAGCATATGGTATGTTCCTTGCAAATCATGCACCTATCTTGCATCAAGATTAGCACTATCTCCAAACAGATCAAACCGAGCTTCCACTTGAGCCTCTTCACCGAAGTACCAACAGGTGCTTCCAAAATGGTTTCTTAGACTATGGTGCATTAGGCGCAATATGACACACGTCATCAAGGAGTTCCATCAGGTGCATCCAAATTGATTTCCAAGCATTTGGTATGTTCCATGCAAACTGTGCACCTATCTTGCATCAAGATTAGCACTATCTCCAAACAGACCGAACCGAGCTTCCACTTGAGCCACTTCATCTAGGAGTACAAACAGGTGCGTCAAAATGGTTTCTTAGACTATGGTGCATTAGGCACAAACTATGCACCTATCTTGCACCCAAACTAACATTGTCTCCAAACAGACTGAACCGAGCTTGCCTCTTCATCTAGGAGTACAAACAGGTGCATCAAAAATGGTTTCTTAGACTATGGTGCATTAGGCACAAACTATGCACCTATCTTGCACCGAAACTAATATTGTCTCCAAAAAGACCGAAGCAAGATTCCATATGACACACGTCATCTAGGAGTTCCATTGGATGTGTCCAAATTGATTTCTTAACATATGGAACGTTCCATGCAAATTGTGCAACTATCTTACATCAAGAATAGCACTATATCCGAATAGACCAAATCGAGCCTCCACTTGAGCCTCTTCAACTATGAGTACCATCGGGTGCGTCCAAAATGGTTTCTTATCCTATGGTGCATTCGGTGCAAACCATGCACCTATCTTGCACCGAAACTAACACTGTCTCTAAATGAACCGAAGTGAGATTCCATAAGACACATGTCATCTAGGAGTTCCATCTGGTGTGTCCAAATTGATTTTTGAGCATATCGTATGTTCCTTGCAAATCGTGCACCTACCTTGCATCAAGATTAGCACTATCTCCAAACAGACCGAACCAAGCTTCCACTTGAGCCTCTTCATCTAGGAGTACAAACAGGTGCGTCAAAAATGGTTTCTTAGACTATGGTGCATTAGGCGCAAACCGTGCACATTTCTTGCACCGAAACTAACATTGTCTCCAAACAGACCGAAGCGAGATTCCATATGACACACGTCATCTAGGACTTTCATTGGGTGCGTCCAAATTAATTTCTCAACATATGGTACGTTACATGCAGACTGTGCATCTATCTTGCATCAAGATTAGCACTATCTCCAAAAAGACCAAACCGAGCTTTCACTTGAGCCTTTTACCTAGGAGTACCATCGGGTGCGTCCAAAATGGTTTCTTAGTCTATGCTGCATTATGTGCAAACGTGACACCTATGTTGCACCGAAACTAACACTGTCTCCAAACAGACCGAAGCAAGATTTCGTATGACACACGTCATCTAGGAGTTCCATCATGTGCGTCAAGATTGATTTCCAAGCATTTGATATGTTCCATGCAAACCGTGCACCTATCTTGCATTTAGATTAGCACTATCTCCAAACAGACTGAACCGAGCATCCACTTGAGCCCCTTCACCTAGGACTACCAACAAGTGTGTCCAAAATGGTTTCTTAGACTATGGTGCATTAGGTGCAAATTGTGCACCTATCTTCCACTGAAACTAACAACATCTCCAAATGGACCGAAGCGAGATTCCGTATGACATACGTCATCAAGGAGTTCCATCTGGTGCATCCAAATTGATTTCCAAGCATATGGTATGTTTCATGCAAACCGTGCACCTATATTTCATCAAGATTAGCACTATCTCCAAACAGACCGAACCGAGCTTCCTATTGAGCCTCTTCATCTAGGAGTACAAATAGGTGCGTCAAAAATGGTTTCGTAGACTATGGTGCATTAGGCACAAACTATGCACCTATCTTGCACCGAAACTAACATTGTCTCCAAATAGACTGAACCGAGCTTACCTCTTCATCTAGGAGTACAAACAGGTGCGTCAAAAATGGTTTCTTAGACTATGGTGCATTAGGAAAAACTATGCACCTATCTTGCACCGAAACTAACATTGTCTCCAAACAGACCGATGCGAGATTGCATATGACACACGTCATCTAGGAGTTCCATTGGGTGTATCCAAATTGATTTCTTAACATATGGAACATTCCATGCAAACTGTGCAACTATCTTGCATCAAGATTAGCACTATATTCGAATAGACCAAATCGAGCCTCCACTTGAGCCTCTTCAACTACGAGTACCATCAGGTGCGTCTAAAATGGTTTTTTAGCCTATGGTGCATTAGGCGTAAACCGTGGACATATCTTCTATCAAAACTAACACTGTCTCTAAACAAACTGAAGCAAGATTCCATATGACACACATCATCAAGGAGTTATCAAGTGCGTCCTTATTGATTTATGAGCATATCGTATGTTCCGTGCAAACCCTGCATCTATCTTGCATCAAGATTAGTATCTCCAAACAGACCAAACCGAGCTTTCACTTGAGCCCCTTGACCTAGGAGAACCATCAGGTGGGTCCAAAATGGTTTCTTATCCTATGGTGCATTAGGTGCAAACCATGCACCTATCTTGCTCCGAAATTAACAATCTCTCCAAATTGACCGAAGCGAGATTCCATATGACATACGTCATCAAGGAGTTCCATCGGTTGCATCTAAATTGATTTCCAAGCATATGGTGTGTTCCATGCAAACCATGCACCTTCCTTGCATAAGGATTAGCACTATCTCCAAACTGACCGAACCAAGCTTCCACTTGAGCCTCTTCACTTAGGAGTACCAAATAGTGCGTCCAAAATGGTTTCTTAGACTATGGTGCATTAGGCGCAAACTGTGCACCTATCTTGCACTAATACTTACAATGTCTACAAACGGACTGAAGTAAGATTCCATATGACACATGTCATCTAGGAGCTCCATTGGGTGCGTCCAAATTGATTTCTAAGCATATGGTATGTTCCTTGCAAATTATGCACGTATCTTGCATCAAGATTAGCACTATCTCCAAACAGATCAAACCGAGCTTCCACTTGAGCCTCTTCACCGAAGTACAAACAGGTGCTTCCAAAATGGTTTCTTAGACTATGGTGCATTAGGCGCAAACCATGCACATATCTTGCACCAAAACTAACACTATTTCTAAACAGACCAAAGCGAGATTCCATACGACATACGTCATCAAGGAGTTCCATCGGGTGCATCCAAATTGATTTCCAAGCATATGGTATGTTCCATGCGAACTGTGCACCTATCTTGCATCAAGATTAGCACTATCTCCAAACAGACCGAACCGAGCTTCCACTTGAGCCTCTTCATCTAGGAGTACAAACAAGCGCGTCAAAAATGGTTTCTTAGACTATGGTGCATTAGGCACAAACTATGCACCTATCTTGCACTGAAACTAACACTGTCTCCAAACAGACCAAAGTGAGATTTCATATGACACACGTCATCAAGAAGTTCTTTCGGGTGTGTCCAAATTAATTTCTAAACATATGGTACGTTCCATGTAGACCGTGCATCTATCTTGCATCAAGATTAGCACTATCTCCAAAAAGAACAAACCGAGCTTTCACTTGAGCCTTTTACCTAGGAGTACCATCGGGTGCGTCCAAAATAGTTTCTTAGCCAATGCTGCATTATGTGCAAACCTTGCACGTATCTGAGCACCTAATCTAACACTGTCTCCAAACAGACCGAAGCAAGATTTCATATGACACACGTCATCTAGGAGTTCCATCATGTGCGTCCAGATTGATTTCCAAGCATTTGGTATGTTGCATGAAAACCGTGCACCTATCTTGCATTAAGATTAGCACTATCTCCAAACAGATTGAACCGAGCATCCACTTGAGCCCCCTCACCTAGGAGTACCAACAAGTGCGTCCAAAACAGTTTCTTAGACTATGGTGCATTAGGTGCAAACTGTGCACCTATCTTACACTGAAACTAACAATATCTCCAAACGAACCAAAGCGAGATATTCCATATGATACACGTCATCAAGGAGTTCCATCAGGTGCATCTAAATTGATTTCCAAGCATATGGTATGTTCCATGCAAACCGTGAATTTATCTTGCATCAAGATTAACACTATCTCCAAACAGACCGAACCGAGCTTCCACTTGAGCCTCTTCATCTAGGAGTACAAACAGGTGTGTCAAAAATGGTTTCTTAGACTATGGTGCATTAGGCACAAACTATGCACCTATCTTGCACTGAAACTAACATTACCTCCAAACAGACTGAACCGAGCTTGCCTCTTCATCTAGGAGTACAAACAGGTGCATCGAAAATGGTTTCTTAGACTATGGTGCATTAGGCACAAACTATGCACCTATCTTGCACCGAAACTAACATTGTCTCCAAACAGACCGAAGCGAGATTGCATAAGACACATGTCATCTAGGAGTTCCATCTGGTGTGTCCAAATTGATTTTTGTGCATATCGTATGTTCTTTGCAAATGGTGCACCTACCTTGCATCAAGATTAGCACTATCTCCAAACCGTGCACGTATTTTGCACCGAAACTAATACTATCTCTAAGCACACCAAAGTGAGATTCCATATGACACACGTCATCAAGGAGTTCTATCGGGTGTGTCCAAATTAATTTCTAAGCATATGGTACGTTCCATGCAGACCGTGCATCTATCTTGCATCAAGATTAGCACTATGTCCAAGTAGACCAAATCGAGCTTTCACTTGAGCCTTTTACCTAGGAGTACCATCGGGTGCGTCCAAAATGGTTTCTTAGCCTATGCTGCATTATGTGCAAACCTTGCACCTATCTTGTACCGAAACTAACACTGTCTCCAAACTCACCAAAGCAAGATTTTGTATGACACACGTCATCTAGGAGGTCCATCATGTGTGTCCAGATTGATTTCCAAGCATTTGGTATGTTCCATGCAAACCATGCACCTATCTTTCATCAAGATTAGCACTATCTCCAAACAGACCGAATCAAGCATCCACTTGAGCCCCTTCACTAGGAGTACCAACAAGTGTGTCCAAAATGGTTTCTTAGACTATGGTGCATTAGGTGCAAACTGTGCACCTATCTTGCACCGAAACTAACAATGTCTCTAAATCGACCAAAGCGAGATTCCATATGACACACGTCATCAAGGAGTTCCATCGGGTGCATCCAAATTGATTTCCATGCATATGGTATGTTCCATGCAAACCATGCACCTACCTTGCAGAAAGATTAGCACTATCTCCAAACTGATCGAACCAAGCTTCCACTTGAGCCTCTTCACCCAGGAGTACCAAATAGTGCATCCAAAATGGTTTCTTAGACTATGGTGCATTAGGTGCAAACTGTGCACCTATCTTGCACTAAAACTTACAATGTCTACAAACGGACCGATGCAAGATTCCATATGACACACGTCATCTAGGAGTTCCATTGGGTGCGTCCAAACTGATTTCTAAGCATATGGTATATTCCTTGCAAATCATGCACCTATTTTGCATCAAGATTAGCACTATCTCCAAACAGATCAAACCGAGCTTCCACTTGAGCCTCTTCACCGAAGTACCAACAGGTGCTTCCAAAATTGTTTCTTAGACTATGCTGCATTAGGCGCAAACCATGCACATATCTTGCACCGAAACTAACACTCCATCTAAATAGACCAAAGCGAGATTCCATATGACACACGTCATCGAGGAGTTCCATCGGGTGCATCCAAATTGATTTCCATGCATATGGTATGTTCCATGCAAACCGTGCTCCTATCTTGCATCAAGATTAGCACTATCTCCAAACAGACCAAACTGAGCTTCCACTTGAGCATCTTCATCTAGGAGTACAAACAGGTGTGTCAAAAATGGTTTCTTAGACTATGGTGCATTTGGCACAAACTATGCACCTATCTTGCGCCAAAACTAACATTATCTCCAAACAGACTGAAATGAGATTCCATATGACACACGTCATCTAGGAGTTCCATTGGGTGCGTCCAAATTGATTTCTTAACATATGGTACGCTGCATACAAACTCTGCAACTATCTTGCATCAAGATTAGCACTATATCCAAACAGACCAAATCGAGCCTCCACTCGAGCCTCTTCAACTACGAGTACCATCGGGTGCGTCTAAAATGGTTTCTTAGCCTATGGTGCATTAGGCGTAAACCGTGCACATATCTTCTACCAAAACTAACACTGTCTCTAAACGAACCGAAGCAAGATTCCATATGACACACATCATCAAGGAGTTATATCAGGTGCGTCCTAATTGATTTCTGAGCATATTGTATGTTCTATGCAAACCGTACATCTATCTTGCATCAAGATTAGCACTATCTCCAAACAAACCAAACCGAGCTTTCACTTGAGCCCCTTGACCTAGGAGGACCATCGGGTGTGTCCAAAATGGTTTCTTATTCTATGGTGCATTAGATGCAAACTGTGCACCAATCTTGCACGGAAACTAACACTGTCTCTAAACGGACCAAAGTGAGATTCCATATGACATGTCATCTAGGAGTTCCATCTAGTGCGTCCAAATTGATTTTTGAGCATATGGTATGTTCCATACAAATCGTGCACCTATCTTGCATCAAGATTCGCACTATCTCTAAACAGACAGAACCGAGCCTCCACTAGAGCCTCTTCACCTAGGAGTACCGACAGGTGCTTCCAAAATGGTTTCTTAGACTTTGGTGCATTAGGCGCAAACAGTGCACATATCTTGCACCGAAACTAATACTATCTCTAAGCACACCAAAGCGAGGTTCCATATGACACACGTCATCAAGGAGTTCTATCGGGTGTGTCCAAATTAATTTCTAAGCATATGGTACGTTCCATGCAGACCGTGCTTCTATCTTGCATCAAGATTAGCACTATCTCCAAATAGATCAAACTGAGCTTTCACTTGAGCCTTTTAACTAGGAGTACAAACAGGTGCGTCAAAATGGTTTCTTAGCCTATGCTGCATTATGTGCAAACCTTGCACCTATCTTGCACCGAAACTAACAGTGTCTCCAAACAGACCAAAGCAATGGGGTGTGTACAAAATGGTTTCTTAGCCTATGCTGCATTTTGTGCAAACCTTGCACCTATCTTGCACCGAAACTAACACTGTCTCCAAACAGACCAAAGCAATATTTGGTATGACACACGTCATCTAGGAGTTCCATCATGTGCGTCCAGATTGATTTGCAAGCATTTGGTATGTTCCATGCAAACCGTGCACCTATCTTGCATCAAGATTAGCACTATCTCCAAACAGACTGAACCGAGCTTCCACTTGAGCCTCTTCATCTAGGAGTACAAACAGGTGCGTCAAAATGGTTTCTTAGACTATGGTGCATTAGGTGCAAACTGTGCACCTATCTTGCACCGAAACTAACAATGTCTCTAAATCGACCAAAGCGAGATTCTATATGACACACGTCATCAAGGAGTTCCATCGGGTGCATCCAAATTGATTTCCAAGCATATGGTATGTTCCATGCAAACCATGCACCTACCTTGCAGAAAGATTAGCACTATCTCCAAACTGATCGAACCAAGCTTCCACTTGAGCCTCTTCACCTAGGAGTACCAAATAGTGCATCCAAAATGGTTTCTTAGACTATGGTGCATTAGGTGCAAACTGTGCACCTATCTTGCACTAAAACTTACAATGTCTACAAACGGACCGAAGCAAGATTCCATATGACACACGTCATCTAGGAGTTCCATTGGGTGCGTCCAAACTGATTTCTAAGCATATGGTATGTTCCTTGCAAATCATGCACCTATCTTGCATCAAGATTAGCACTATCTCCAAACAGATCAAACTGAGCTTCCACTTGAGCCTCTTCACCGAAGTACCAACAGGTGCTTCCAAAATTGTTTCTTAGACTATGGTGCATTAGGCGCAAACCGTGCACATATCTTGCACCGAAACTAACACTGCTTCTAAATAGACCAAAACGAGATTCCATATGACACACGTCATCGAGGAGTTCCATCGGGTGCATCCAAATTGATTTCCAAGCATATGGTATGTTCCATGCAAACCGTGCACCTATCTTGCATCAAGATTAGCACTATCTCCAAACAGACCGAACCGAGCTTCCACTTGAGCCACTTCATCTAGGAGTACAAACAGGTGCGTCAAAATGGCTTCTTAGACTATGGTGCATTTGGCACAAACTATGCACCTATCTTGCACCAAAACTAACATTATCTCCAAACCGACCGAAACGAGATTCCATATGACACACGTCATCGAGGAGTTCCATTGGGTGCGTCCAAATTGATTTCCTAACATTTGTTACGTTGCATGCAAACTGTGCAACTATCTTGCATCAAGATTAGCACTATATCCGAACAGACCAAATCGAGCCTCCACTTGAGCCTCTTCAACTACGAGTACCATCGGGTGCGTCTAAAATGGTTTCTTAGCCTATGGTGCATTAGGCGTAAACCGTGCACATATCTTGTACCAAAACAAACACTGTCTCTAAACGAACCGAAGCAAGATAACATATGACACACATCATCAAGGAGTTATATCAGGTACGTCCTAATTGATTTCAGAGCATATTGTATGTTCTATGCAAACCGTACATCTATCTTGCATCAAGATTAGCACTATCTCTAAACAGACCAAACCGAGATTTCACTTGAGCCCCTTGACCTAGGAGGACCATCGGGTGTGTCCAAAATGGTTTCTTATCCTATGGTGCATTAGATGCAAACTGTGCACCAATCTTGCACGGAAACTAACACTGTCTCTAAATGGACCAAAGTGAGAATCCATATGACATATGTCATCTAGGAGTTCCATCTGGTGCGTCCAAATTGATTGTTGAGCATATGGTATGTTCCATGCAAATCGTGCACCTATCTTGCATCAAGATTAGCACTATCTCTAAACAGACAGAACCGAGCCTCCACTAGAGCCTCTTCACCAAGGAGTACCAACAGGTGCTTCCAAAATGGTTTCTTAGACTTTGGTGCATTAGGCGCAAACAGTGCACATATCTTGCACCGAAACTAATACTATCTCTAAGCACACCAAAGCGAGGTTCCATATGACACACGTCATCAAGGAGTTCTATCGGGTGTGTCCAAATTAATTTCTAAGCATATGGTACGTTCCATGCAGACCGTGCTTCTAACTTGCATCAAGATTAGCACTATCTCCAAATAGATCAAACTGAGCTTTCACTTGAGCCTTTTAACTAGGAGTACAAACAGGTGCGTCAAAATGGTTTCTTAGCCTATGCTGCATTATGTGCAAACCTTGCACCTATCTTGCACCGAAACTAACACTGTCTCCAAACAGACCAAAGCAATGGGGTGTGTCCAAAATGGTTTCTTAGCCTATGCTGCATTTTGTGCAAACCTTGCACCTATCTTGCACCGAAACTAACACTGTCTCCAAACAGACCAAAGCAATATTTGGTATGACACACGTCATCTAGGAGTTCCATCATGTGCGTCCAGATTGATTTCCAAGCATTTGGTATGTTGCATGCAAACCGTGCACCTATCTTGCATCAAGATTAGCACTATCTCCAAACAGACTGAACCGAGCTTCCACTTGAGCCTCTTCATCTAGGAGTACGAACAGGTGCGTCAAAATGGTTTCTTAGACTATGGTGCATTAGGTGCAAACTGTGCACCTATCTTGCACCGAAACTAACAATGTCTCTAAATCGACCAAAGCGAGATTCCATATGACACACGTCATCAAGGAGTTCCATCGGGTGCATCCAAATTGATTTCCAAGCATATGGTATGTTCCATGCAAACCATGCACCTACCTTGCAGAAAGATTAGCACTATCTCCAAACTGATCGAACCAAGCTTCCACTTGAGCCTCTTCACCTAGGAGTACCAAATAGTGCATCCAAAATGGTTTCTTAGACTATGGTGCAATAGGTGCAAACTGTGCACCTATCTTGCACTAAAACTTACAATGTCTACAAACGGACCGAAGCAAGATTCCATATGACACACGTCATCTAGGAGTTCCATTGGGTGCGTCCAAACTGATTTCTAAGCATATGGTATGTTCCTTGCAAATCATGCACCTATCTTGCATCAAGATTAGCACTATCTCCAAACAGATCAAACCGAGCTTCCACTTGAGCCTCTTCACCGAAATACCAACAGGTGCATCCAAAATTGTTTCTTAGACTATGGTGCATTAGGCGCAAACCGTGCACATATCTTGCACCGAAACTAACACTGCTTCTAAATAGACCAAAGCGAGATTCCATATGACACACGTCATCGAGGAGTTCCATCGGGTGCATCCAAATTGATTTCCAAGCATATGGTATGTTCCATGCAAACCGTGCACCTATCTTGCATCAAGATTAGCACTATCTCCAAACAGACCGAACCGAGCTTCCACTTGAGCCACTTCATCTAGGAGTACAAACATGTGCGTCAAAATGGTTTCTTAGACTATGGTGCATTTGGCACAAACTATGCACCTATCTTGCACCAAAACTAACATTATCTCCAAACCGACCGAAACGAGATTCCATATGACACTCGTCATCGAGGAGTTCCATTGGGTGCGTCCAAATTGATTTCCTAACATTTGTTACGTTGCATGCAAACTGTGCAACTATCTTGCATAAAGATTAGCACTATATCCGAACAGACCAAATCGAGCCTCCACTTGAGCCTCTTCAACTACGAGTACCATCGGGTGCGTCTAAAATGGTTTCTTAGCCTATGGTGCATTAGGCGTAAACCGTGCACATATCTTGTACCAAAACTAACACTGTCTCTCTAAACGAACCGAAGCAAGATAACATATGACACACATCATCAAGGAGTTATATCAGGTGCGTCCTAATTGATTTCAGAGCATATTGTATGTTCTATGCAAACCGTACATCTATCTTGCATCAAGATTAGCACTATCTCTAAACAGACCAAACCGAGATTTCACTTGAGCCCCTTGACCTAGGAGGACCATCGGGTGTGTCCAAAATGGTTTCTTATCCTATGGTGCATTAGATTCAAACTGTGCACCAATCTTGCACGGAAACTAACACTGTCTCTAAACGGACCAAAGTGAGATTCCATATGACATGTCATCTAGGAGTTCCATCTGGTGCGTCCAAATTGATTTTTGAGCATATGGTATGTTCCATGCAAATGGTGCACCTATCTTGCATCAAGATTAGCACTATCTCTAAACAGACAGAACCGAGCCTCCACTAGACCCTCTTCACCTAGGAGTACCGTCAGGTGCTTCCAAAATGGTTTCTTAGTCTTTGGTGCATTAGGCGCAAACAGTGCACATATCTTGCACCGAAACTAATACTATCTCTAAGCACACCAAAGCGAGGTTCCATATGACACACGTCATCAAGGAGTTCTATCGGGTGTGTCCAAATTAATTTCTAAGCAGATGGTACGTTCCATGCAGACCGTGCTTCTATCTTGCATCAAGATTAGCACTATCTCCAAATAGATCAAACCGAGCTTTCACTTGAGCCTTTTAACTAGGAGTACCATCGGGTGTGTCCAAAATGGTTTCTTAGCCTATGCTGCATTATGTGCAAACCTTGCACCTATCTTGCACCAAAACTAACACTGTCTCCAAACAGACCAAAGCAAGATTTTGTATGACACACGTCATCTAGGAGTTCCATCATGTGCGTCCAGATTGACTTCCAAGCATTTGGTATGTTCCATGCAAACCGTGCACCTATCTTGCATCAAGATTAGCACTATCTCCAAACAGACTGAACCGAGCTTCCACTTGAGCCTCTTCATCTAGGAGTACAAACAGGTGCGTCAAAATGGTTTCTTAGACTATGGTGCATTAGGTGCAAACTGTGCACCTATCTTGCACCGAAACTAACAATGTCTCTAAATCGACCAACACGAGATTCCATATGACACACGTCATCAAGGAGTTCCATCGGGTGCATCCAAATTGATTTCCAAGCATATGGTATGTTCCATGCAAACCATGCACCTACCTTGCAGAAAGATTAGCACTATCTCCAAACCGATCGAACCAAGCTTCCACTTGAGCCTCTTCACCCAGGAGTACCAAATAGTGCATCCAAAATAGTTTCTTAGACTATGGTGCATTAGGTGCAAACTGTGCACCTATCTTGCACTAAAACTTACAATGTCTACAATCGGACCGAAGCAAGATTCCATATGACACATGTCATATAGGTGTTCCATTGGGTGCGTCCAAACTGATTTCTAAGCATATGGTATGTTCCTTGCAAATCATGCACCTATCTTGCATCAAGATTAGCACTATCTCCAAACATATCAAACCGAGCTTCCACTTGAGCCTCTTCACCGAAGTACCAACAGGTGCTTCCAAAATTGTTTCTTAGACTATGGTGCATTAGGCGCAAACCATGCACATATCTTGCACCGAAACTAACACTGCTTCTAAATAGACCAAAGCGAGATTCCATATGACACACGTCATCGAGGAGTTCCATCGGGTGCATCCAAATTGATTTCCAAGCATATGGTATGTTCCATGCAAACCGTGCACCTATCTTGCATCAAGATTAGCACTATCTCCAAATAGACCAAACTGAGCTTCCACTTGAGCCTCTTCATCTAGGAGTACAAACAGGTGCGTCAAAAATGGTCTCTTAGACTATGGTGCATTTGGCACAAACTATGCACCTATCTTGCACCAAAACTAACATTATCTCCAAACCGACCGAAACGAGATTCCATATGACACACGTCATCTAGGAGTTCCATTCGGTGCGTCCAGATTGATTTCCTAACATTTGGTACGTTGCATGCAAACTGTGCAACTATCTTGCATCAAGATTAGCACTATATCGGAACAGACCAAATCGAGCCTCCACTTGAGCCTCTTCAACTACGAGTACCATCGGGTGCGTCTAAAATGGTTTCTTAGTCTATGGTGCATTAGGCGTAAACCGTGCACATATCTTCTACCAAAACTAACACTGTCTCTAAACAAACCGAAGCAAGATTCCATATGACACACATCATCAAGGAGTTATATCAGTGCGTCCTAATTGATTTCTGAGCATATTGTATGTTCTATGCAAACCGTACATCTATCTTGCATCAAGATTAGCACTATCTCCAAACAGACAAAACCGAGCTTTCACTTGAGCCCCTTGACCTAGGAGGACCATCGGGTGTGTCCAAAATGGTTTCTTATCCTGTGGTGCATTAGATGCAAATTGTGCACCAATCTTGCACGGAAACTAACACTGTCTCTAAACGGACCAAAGTGAGATTCCATATGACAAGTCATCTAGGAGTTCCATCTGGTGCGTCCAAATTGATTTTTGAGCATATGGTATGTTCCATGCAAATCGTGCACCTATCTTGCATCAAGATTAGCACTATCTCTAAACAGACAGAACCGAGCCTCCACTTGGGCCTCTTCACCTAGGAGTACCGATAGGTGCCTCCAAAATGGTTTCTTAGACTTTGGGGCATTAGGCGCAAACAGTGCACATATCTTGCACCGAAACTAATACTATCTCTAAGCACACCAAAGCGAGGTTCCATATGACACACGTCATCAAGGAGTTCTATCGGGTGTGTCCAAAATGGTTTCTTAGCCTATGCTGCATTATGTGCAAACCTTGCACCTATCTTGCACCGAAACTAACACTGTCTCCAAACAGACCCAAGCAAGATTTTGTATGACACACGTCATCTAGGAGTTCCATCATGTGCGTCCACATTGATTTCCAAGCATTTGGTATGTTCCATGCAAACCGTGCACCTATCTTGCATCAAGATTAGCACTATCTCCAAACAGACTGAACCGAGCTTCCACTTGAGCCTCTTCCTCTAGGAGTACAAACAGGTGCGTCAAAATGGTTTCTTAGACTATGGTGCATTAGGTGCAAACTGTGCACCTATCTTGCATCGAAACTAACAATGTCTCTAAATCGACCAAAGCGAGATTCCATATGACACACGTCATCAAGGAGTTCCATCGGGTGCATCCAAATTGATTTCCAAGCATATGGTATGTTCCATGCAAACCATGCACCTACCTTGCAGAAAGATTAGCACTATATCGGAACAGACCAAATCGAGCCTCCACTTGAGCCTCTTCAACTACGAGTACCATCGGGTGCGTCTAAAATGGTTTCTTAGCCTATGGTGCATTAGGCGTAAACCGTGCACATATCTTCTACCAAAACTAACACTGTCTCTAAACAAACCGAAGCAAGATTCCATATGACACACATCATCAAGGAGTTATATCAGGTGCGTCCTAATTGATTTCTGAGCATATTGTATGTTCTATGCAAACCGTACATCTATCTTGCATCAAGATTAGCACTATCTCCAAACAGACCAAACCGAGCTTTCACTTGAGCCCCTTGACCTAGGAGGACCATCGGGTGTGTCCAAAATGGTTTCTTATCCTATGGTGCATTAGATGCAAACTATGCACCAATCTTGCACGGAAACTAACAGTGTCTCTAAACGGACCAAAGTGAGATTCCATATGACATGTCATCTAGGAGTTCCATCTGGTGCGTCCAAATTGATTTTTGAGCATATGGTATGTTCCATGCAAATCGTGCACCTATCTTGCATCAAGATTAGCACTATCTCTAAACAGACAGAACCGAGCCTCCACTAGAGCCTCTTCACCTAGGAGTACCGACAGGTGCTTCCAAAATGGTTTCTTAGACTTTGGGGCATTAGTCGCAAACAGTGCACATATCTTGCACCGAAACTAATACTATCTCTAAGCACACCAAAGCGAGGTTCCATATGACACACGTCATCAAGGAGTTCTATCGGGTGTGTCCAAATTAATTTCTAAGCATATGGTACGTTCCATGCAGACCGTGCTTCTATCTTGCATCAAGATTAGCACTATCTCCAAATAGATCAAATCGAGCTTTCACTTGAGCCTTTTAACTAGGAGTACCATCGGGTGTGTCCAAAATGGTTTCTTAGCCTATGCTGCATTATGTGCAAACCTTGCACCTATCTTGCACCGAAACTAACACTGTCTCCAAACAGACCAAAGCAAGATTTTGTATGACACACATCATCTAGGAGTTCCATCATGTGCGTCCAGATTGATTTCCAAGCATTTGGTATGTTCCATGCAAACCGTGCACCTATCTTGCATCAAGATTAGCACTATCTCCAAACAGACTGAACCGAGCTTCCACTTGAGCCTCTTCATCTAGGAGTACAAACTGGTGCGTCAAAATGGTTTCTTAGACTATGGTGCATTAGGTGCAAACTGTGCACCTATCTTGCATCGAAACTAACAATGTCTCTAAATCGACCAAAGCGAGATTCCATATGACACACGTCATCAAGGAGTTCCATCGGGTGCATCCAAATTGATTTCCAAGCATATGGTATGTTCCATGCAAACCATGCACCTACCTTGCAGAAAGATTAGCGCTATCTCCAAACTGATCGAACCAAGCTTCCACTTGAGCCTCTTCACCCAGGAGTACCAAATAGTGCATCCAAAATGGTTTCTTAGACTATGGTGCATTAGGTGCAAACTGTGCACCTATCTTGCACTAAAACTTACAATGTCTACAAACGGACCGAAGCAAGATTCCATATGACACACGTCATCTAGGAGTTCCATTGGGTGCGTCCAAACTGATTTCTAAGCATATGGTATGTTCCTTGCAAATCATGCACCTATCTTGCATCAAGATTAGCACTATCTCCAAACAGATCAAACCGAGCTTCCACTTGAGCCTCTTCACCGAAGTACCAACAGGTGCTTCCAAAATTGTTTCTTAGACTATGGTGCATTAGGCGCAAACCATACACATATCTTGCACCGAAACTAACACTGCTTCTAAATAGACCAAAGCGAGATTCCATATGACACACGTCATCGAGGAGTTCCATCGGGTGCGTCCAAATTGATTTCCAAGCATATGGTATGTTCCATGCAAACCGTGCACTTATCTTGCATCAAGATTAGCACTATCTCCAAACAGACCAAACTGAGCTTCCACTTGAGCTTCTTCATCTAGGAGTACAAACAGGTGCGTCAAAATGGTTTCTTAGACTATAGTGCATTTGGCACAAACTATGCACCTATCTTGCACCAAAACTAACATTATCTCCAAACAGACCGAAACAAGATTCCATATGACACACGTCATCTAGGAGTTCCATTGGGTGCGTCCAAATTGATTTCTTAACATATGGTACGTTGCATGCAAACTGTGCAACTATCTTGCATCAAGATTAGCACTATATCCGAACTGACCAAATCGAGCCTCCACTTGAGCCTCTTCAACTACGAGTACCATCGGGTGCGTCTAAAATGGTTTCTTAGCCTATGGTGCATTAGGCGTAAACCGTGCACATATCTGCTACCAAAACTAACACTATCTCTAAACGAACCGAAGCAAGATTCCATATGACACACATCATCAAGGAGTTATATCAGGTGCGTCCTAATTGATTTCTGAGCATATTGTATGTTCTATGCAAACCGTACATCTATCTTGCATCAAGATTAGCACTATCTCCAAACAAACCAAAACGAGCTTTCACTTGAGCCCCTTGACCTAGGAGGACCATCGGGTGTGTCCAAAATGGTTTCTTATCCTATGGTGCATTAGATGCAAACTGTGCACCAATCTTGCATGGAAACTAACACTGTCTCTAAACGGACCAAAGTGAGATTCCATATGACATATGTCATCTAGGAGTTCCATCTGGTGCGTCCAAATTGATTTTTGAGCATATGGTATGTTCCATGCAAATCGTGCACCTATCTTGCATCAAGATTAGCACTATCTCTAAAGAGACAGAACCGAGCCTCCACTAGAGCCTCTTCACCAAGGAGTACCAACAGGTGCTTCCAAAATGGTATCTTAGACTTTGGTGCATTAGGCGCAAACAGTGCACATATCTTGCACCGAAACTAATACTATCTCTAAGCACACCAAAGCGAGGTTCCATATGACACACGTCATCAAGGAGTTCTATCAGGAGTGTCCAAATTAATTTCTAAGCATATGGTACGTTCCATGCAGACAGTGCTTCTATATTGTATCAAGATTAGCACTATCTCCAAATAGATCAAACGAGCTTTCACTTGAGCCTTTTAACTAGGAGTACCATCAGGTGTGTCCAAAATGGTTTCTTAGCCTATGCTGCATTATGTGCAAACCTTGCACCTATCTTGCACCGAAACTAACACTGTCTCCAAATAGACCAAAGCAAGATTTTGTATGACACACGTCATCTAGGAGTTCCATCATGTGCGTCCAGATTGATTTCCAAGCATTTGGTATGTTCCATGCAAACCGTGCACCTATCTTGCATCAAGATTAGCACTATCTCCAAACAGACCGAACCGAGCATCCACTTGAGCCCCTTCACCTAGGAGTACCAACAAGTGTGTCCAAAATGGTTTCTTAGACTATGGTGCATTAGGTGCAAACTGTGCACCTATCTTGCACCGAAACTAACACTATTTCTAAACAGACCAAAGCGAGATTCCATATGACACACGTCATCAAGGAGTTCCATCGGGTGCATCCAAATTGATTTCTAAGCATATGGTATGTTCCATGCAAATCGTGCACCTATCTTGCATCAAGATTAGCACTATCTCCAAACAGACCGAACCGAGCTTCCACTTGAGCCTCTTCATCTAGGAGTACAAACAGGTGTGTCAAAAATGGTTTCTTAGACTATGGTGCATTAGGCACAAACTATGCACCTATCTTGCACCGAAACTAACATTGTCTCCAAACAGATCGAAGCGAGATTCCATATGACACACGTCATCTAGGAGTTCCATTGGGTGCGTCCAAATTGATTTCATAACATATGGTACGTTGCATGCAAACTGTGCAACTATCTTGCATCAAGATTAGCACTATATCCGAACAGACCAAATCGAGCCTCCACTTGAGCCTCTTCAACTACGAGTACCATCGGGTGCGTCTAAAATGGTTTCTTAGCCTATGGTGCATTAGGCGTAAACCGTGCATATATCTTCTACCAAAACTAACACTTTCTCTAAACGAACCGAAGTAAGATTCCATATGACACAAATCATCAAGGAGTTATATCAGGTGTGTCCTAATTGATATCTAAGCAAATCGTATGTTCCATGCAAACTGTGCATCTATCTTGCATCAAGATTAGCACTATCTCCAAACAGACCGAACCGAGCATCCACTTGAGCCCCTTCACCTAGGAGTACCAACAAGTGTGTCCAAAATGGTTTTTTAGACTAAGGTGCATTAGGTGCAAACTGTGCACCTATCTTTCACCGAAACTAAGAATGTCTCCAAATGGACTGAAGCGAGATTCCAAATGACACACATCAACAAGGAGTTCCATCGGGTGCATCGAAATTGATTTCCAAGCATATGGTATGTTCCATGCAAACCATGCACCTACCGTGCACAAGGATTAGCACTATCTCCAAAATGACCGAACCAAGCTTCCACTTGAGCCTCTTCACCCAGGAGTACCAAATAGTGCCTCTTCACCTAGGAGTACCAAATAGTGCATCTAAAATAGTTTCCATGCAAATCGTGCACCTATCTTGCATCAAGACTAGCACTATCTCTAAACAGACCGAACCAAGCCTCCACTTGAGCCTCTTCACCTAGGAGTACCAACAGGTGCTTCCAAAATGGTTTCTTAGACTTTGGTGCATTAGGCGCAAACCGTGCACATATCTTGCACCAAAACTAATACTATCTCTAAGCACACCAAAGCGAGATTCCATATGACACACATCATCAAGGAGTTGTATCGGGTGTGTAAAAATTAATTTCTAAGCACATGGTACGTTTCATGCAGACCGTGCATCTATCTTGCATCAAGATTAGCACTATCTCCAAATAGACCAAATCGACCTTTCACTTGAGCCTTTTACCTAGGAGTACCATCCGGTGCGTCCAAAATGGTTTCTTAGCCTATGCTGCATTATGTGCAAACCTTGCACCTACCTTGCACCGGAACTAACACTATCTCGAAACAGACCAAAGCAAGATTTTGTATGACACACGTCATCTAGGAGTTCCATCATGTGTGTCTAGATTGATTTCCAAGCATTTGGTTTGTTCCATGCAAACTGTGCACTTATCTTGCATCAAGATTAGCACTATCTCCAAACAGACCGAACCGAGCATCCACTTGAGCCCCTTCACCTAGGAGTACCAACAAGTGCATCCAA
This sequence comes from Sorghum bicolor, assembly GCF_000003195.3. NCBI lineage: Eukaryota > Viridiplantae > Streptophyta > Magnoliopsida > Poales > Poaceae > Sorghum > Sorghum bicolor. Next base: position 36,241,134 of record NC_012871.2, read on the forward strand.
AATGGTTTCTTAGACTATGGTGCATTAGGTGCAAACTATGCACCTATCTTGCACCGAAACTAACAATGTCTCCAAATGGACCGAAGCGAGATTCCATATGACACACGTCGTCAAGGAGTTCCATCGGGTGCATCCAAATTGATTTCCAAGCATTTGGTATGTTCCATGCAAACTATGAACCTACCTTGCATAAGGATTAGAACTATCTCCAAACTGACCGAACCAAGCTTGCACTTGAGCCTCTTCACCCAAGAGTACCAAATAGTGTGTCCAAAATGGTTTCTTAGACTATAGTGCATTAGGCGCAAACTGTGCACCTATCCTGCGTCAAGATTAGCACTATCTCCAAACAGACCGAATCGAGCTTCTACTTGAGCCTCTTCATCTAGGAGTACAAACAGGTGTGTCAAAAATGGTTTCTTAGACTATGGTGCATTAGGCACAAACTATGCAACTATCTTGCACCGAAACTAACATTGTCTCCAAACAGATCAAAGCGAGATTCTATATGACACACGTCATCGAGGAGTTCCATCGGGTGCATCCAAATTGATTTCCAAGCATATGGTATGTTCCATGCAAACCGTGCACCTATCTTGCATCAAGATTAGCACTATCTCCAAACAGACCAAACTGAGCTTCCACTTGAGCCTCTTCATCTAGGAGTACAAACAGGTGCGTCAAAAATGGTTTCTTAGACTATGGTGCATTTGGCACAAACTATGCACCTATCTTGCACTGAAACTAACATTATCTCCAAACAGACCGAAACGAGATTCCATATGACACACGTCATCTAGGAGTTCCATTGGGTGCGTCCAAATTGATTTCTTAACATATGGTACGTTGCATTCAAACTGTGCAACTATCTTGCATCAAGATTAGCACTATATCCGAACAGACCAAATCGAGCCTCCATTTGAGCCTCTTCAACTACGAGTACCATCGGGTGCGTCTAAAATGGTTTCTTAGCCTATGGTGCATTAGGCGTAAACCGTGCATATATCTTCTACCAAAACTAACACTATCTCTAAACGAACCGAAGCAAGATTCCATATGACACACATCATAAAGGAGTTATCAGGTGCGTCCTAATTGATTTCTGAGCATATCGTATGTTCCACGCAAACCGTGCATCTATCTGGCATCAAGATTAGCACTATCTCCAAACAGACCAAACTGAGCTTTCACTTGAGCCCCTTGACCTAGGAGTACCATCGGGTGCGTCCAAAATGGTTTCTTATCCTATGGTGCATTAGGTGCAAACTGTGCACCTATTTTACACAGAAACTAACACTGTCTCTAAACGGACTGAAGTGAGATTCCATATGACACATGTCATCTAGGACTTCCATCTGGTGCGTCCAAATTGATTTCTGAGCATATGGTATGTTCTATGCAAATCGTGTACCTATCTTGCATCAAGATTAGCACTATCTCTAAACAGACCGAACCGAGCCTCCACTTGAGCCTCTTCACCTAGGAGTACTAACAGGTGCTTCCAAAATGGTTTCTTAGACTTTGGTGCATTAGGTGCAAACCGTGCACATACCTTGCACCGAAACTAATACTGTCTCTAAGCACACCAAAGTGAGATTCCATATGACACACGTCATCAAGGAGTTCTATCGGGTGTGTCAAAATTAATTTCTAAGCATATGGTACGTTCCATGCAGACCGTGCATCTATCTTGCATTAAGATTAGCACTATCTCCAAATAGACTAAACCGAGCTTTCACTTGAGCCATTTACCTAGGAGTACCATCGGGTGCGTCCAAAATGGTTTCTTAGCCTATGCTGCATATTGTGCAAACCTTGCACCTATCCAGCACCAAAACTAACTCTGTCTCCAAACAGAGCGAAGCAAAATTTCATATGACACATTTCATCTAGGAGTTCCATTGGGTGCTTCCAAATTGATTTCTAAGCATATGGTATGTTCCTTGCAAATCATGCACCTATCTTGCATCAAGATTAGCACTATCTCCAAACAGATCAAACCGAGCTTCCACTTGAGCCTCTTCATCAAAGTACCAACAGGTGCTTCCAAAATGGTTTCTTAGACTATGGTGCACTAGGCGCAAACCATGCACATATCTTGCACCAAAACTAACACTATTTCTAAACAGACCAAAGCGAGATTCCATACGACACACGTCATCAAGGAGTTCCATCGGGTGCATCCAAATTGATTTCCAAGCATATGGTATGTTCCATGCAAACTGTGCACCTATCTTGCATCAAGATTAGCACTATCTCCAAACAGACCGCACCGAGCTTCCACTTGAGCCACTTCATCTAGGAGTACAAACAAGCGCGTCAAAAATGGTTTCTTAGACTATGGTGCATTAGGCACAAACTATGCACCTATCTTGCACCGAAACTAACGCTGTCTCCAAACAGACCGAAGCGAGATTCCATATGACACATGTCGTCTAGGAGTTCCATCTAGTGCATCCAAATTGATTTTTGAGCATATGGTATGTTCCTTGCAAATCGTGCAACTATCTTGTATCAAGATTAGCACTAACTCTAAACAGACCGAACCGAGCCTCCACTTGAGCCTCTTCACTTAGGAGTACCAAAAGGTGCTTCCAAAATGGTTTCTTAGACTTTGGTGCATTAGGCGCAAACCATGCACATTTCTTGCACCGAAACTAATACTGTCTCTAAGCACACCAAAGTGAGATTCCATTTGACACACGTCATCAAGGAGTTCTATCGGGTGTGTCCAAATTAATTTCTAAACATATGGTACGTTCCATGCAGACTGTGCATCTATCTTGCATCAAGATTAGAACTATCTTAAAAAAAAGAACAAACCGAGCTTTCACTTGAGCCTTTTACCTAGGAGTACCATCTGGTGCGTCCAAAATGGTTTCTTAGCCTATGCTGCATTATGTGCAAACCTTGCATGTATCTGAGCACCGAATCTAACACTGTCTCTGAATAGACCGAAGCAAGATTTCATATGACACACGTCATCTAGGAGTTCCATCATGTGCGTCCAGATTGATTTCCAAGCATTTGGTATGTTCCATGCAAACCGTGCACCTATCTTACATTAAGATTAGCACTATCTCCAAACAGACTGAACCGAGCATCCACTTGAGCCCCCTCACCTAGGAGTACCAACAAGTGTGTCCAAAACGGTTTCTTAGACTACGGTGCATTAGGTGCAAACTGTGCACCTATCTTGCACTGAAACTAACAATATCTCCAAATGGACCGAAGCGAGATTCCATATGACACACGTCATCAAGGAGTTCCATCAGGTGCATCCAAATTGATTTCCAAGCATATGGTATGTTCCATGCAAACTGTGCACCTATCTTGCATCAAGATTAGCACTATCTCCAAACAGACCGAACCGAGCTTCCACTTGAGCCTCTTCATCTAGGAGTACAAACAGGTGTGTCAAAAATGGTTTCTTAGACTATGGTGCATTAGGTACAAACTATGCACCTATCTTGCACCGAAACTAACATTATCTCCAAACAGACTGAACCGAGCTTGCCTCTTCATCTAGGAGTACAAACAGGTGCGTCAAAAATGGTTTCTTAGACTATGGTGCATTAGGCACAAACTATGCACCTATCTTGCACCGAATCTAACATTGTCTCCAAACAGACCGACGCGAGATTGCATATGACACACGTCATCTAGGAGTTCCATTGTGTGTGTCCAAATTGATATCTTAACAAATGGAACGTTCCATTCAAATTATCAACAAGATTCCATATGACACAAATCATCAAGGAGTTATATCAGGTGCGTCCTAATTGATTTCTAAGCATATCGTATGTTCCATGCAAACTGTGCATCTATCTTGCATCAAGATTAGCACTATCTCCAAACAGACCGAACCGAGCATCCACTTGAGCCCCTTCACCTAGGAGTACCAACAAGTGTGTCCAAAATGGTTTCTTAGACTAAGGTGCATTAGGTGCAAACTGTGCACCTATCTTTCACCGAAACTAAGAATGTCTCCAAATGGACTGAAGCGAGATTCCAAATGACACACATCAACAAGGAGTTCCATCGGGTGCATCGAAATTGATTTCCAAGCATATGGTATGTTCCATGCAAAGCATGCACCTACCGTGCACAAGGATTAGCACTATCTCCAAAATGACCGAACCAAGCTTCCACTTGAGCCTCTTCACCCAGGAGTACCAAATAGTGCCTCTTCACCTAGGAGTACCAAATAGTGCATCCAAAATAGTTTCCATGCAAATCGTGCACTTATCTTGCATCAAGACTAGCACTATCTCTAAACAGACCGAACCAAGCCTCGACTTGAGCCTCTTCACCTAGGAGTACCAACAGTTGCTTCCAAAATGGTTTCTTAGACTTTGGTGCATTAGGCGCAAACCGTGCACATATCTTGCACCAAAACTAATACTATCTCTAAGCACACCAAAGCGAGATTCCATATGACACACATCATCAAGGAGTTGTATCGGGTGTGTAAAAATTAATTTCTAAGCACATGGTACGTTTCATGCAGACCGTGCATCTATCTTGCATCAAGATTAGCACTATCTCCAAATAGACCAAATCGACCTTTCACTTGAGCCTTTTACCTAGGAGTACCATCCGGTGCGTCCAAAATGGTTTCTTAGCCTATGCTGCATTATGTGCAAACCTTGCACCTACCTTGCACCGGAACTAACACTATCTCGAAACAGACCAAAGCAAGATTTTGTATGACACACGTCATCTAGGAGTTCCATCATGTGTGTCTAGATTGATTTCCAAGCATTTGGTTTGTTCCATGCAAACTGTGCACTTATCTTGCATCAAGATTAGCACTATCTCCAAACAGACCGAACCGAGCATCCACTTGAGCCCCTTCACCTAGGAGTACCAACAAGTGCATCCAAAATGGTTTCTTAGACTATGGTGCATTAGGTGCAAACTATGCACCTATCTTGCACCGAAACTAACAATGTCTCCAAATGGACCGAAGCGAGATTCCATATGACATACGTCGTCAAGGAGTTCCATCGGGTGCATCCAAATTGATTTCCAAGCATATGGTATGTTCCATGCAAACTATGAACCTACCTTGCATAAGGATTAGAACTATCTCCAAACTGACCGAACCAAGCTTGCACTTGAGCCTCTTCACCCAAGAGTACCAAATAGTGCGTCCAAAATGGTTTCTTAGACTATAGTGCATTAGGCGCAAACTGTGCACCTATCTTGCATCAAGATTAGCACTATCTCCAAACTGACCGAACCGAGCTTCTACTTGAGCCTCTTCATCTAAGAGTACAAACAGGTGTGTCAAAAATGGTTTCTTAGACTATGGTGCATTAGGCACAAACTATGCACCTATCTTGCATCGAAACTAACATTGTCTCCAAACAGACCGAAGCGAGATTCCATATGACATACATCATCTAGGAGTTCCATTGGGTGCGTCCAAATTGATTTCTTAACATATGGTACATTGCATGCAAACTGTGCAACTATCTTGCATCAAGATTAGCACTATATCCGAACCGACCAAATCGAGCCTCCACTTGAGCCACTTCAACTACGAGTACCATCGGGTGCGTCTAAAATTGTTTCTTAGCCTATGGTGCTTTAGGCGTAAACCGTGCACATATCTTCTACCAAAACTAACACTGTCTCTAAACGAACCGAAGCAAGATTCCATATGACACAAATCATCAAGGAGTTATATCAGGTGCGTCCTAATTGATTTCTAAGCATATCGTATGTTCCATGCAAACCGTGCATCTATCTTGCATCAAGATTAGCACTATCTCCAAGCAGACCGAACCGAGCATCCACTTGAGCCCCTTCACCTAGGAGTACCAACAAGTGCGTCCAAAATGGTTTCTTAGACTATGGTGCATTAGGTGCAAACTGTGCACCTATCTTGCACCAAAACTAACAATGTCATGTGTTGTGTGCACCCATGATCAAGTACCCAATGCCTTCCTCCAGCTTTATAATTTATCTACAAAACAAATCAATGTTTCTTAGGTACCCATACTTGTTTGGGTCTTTGGAGGTTAGTGACTAAGCTTTTTGGTACCCAAATGGCCTTCTTCTTTGGACCCACAATTGGTGTACCAACAAACTTAGCATGCACACCCTTCTCACCCTTGGTAAGAACATAACAAGAATCAAATGGAATGTAAGATACATTACCATTTTTCTTGTTCTTGGTCACTTTATTGCAATTAATCTCTAGGTGCCCAACTTGGTTGCATTTGTTGCAATACCAACTGTTGCTCTTCACAAAGCTAGGCTTGTGAGTTGCAAAGGCCGCCTTGCCTTTCTTGGGGGTATAGCCTAATCCCTCTTTGTTGAGAGAAAACCTTTGACTACCCAAGCACTTTAGCAAGCGGGCCTCACCACCATAGGCCTTGCCTAGGGTGTGAGTGAGCTCATCCACCTCTATCTTGAGAGTCTCATTCTCAACCTTTAGTGAGGTATCACAAGTGACACTAACACTAGAAGTAGAGGTAGAGTTGGTGGTGGTGGATGAAGACCTACAAGAAGAGTTAGTGGCAACAACAATAGGTGGGTTGGGTGATTCTTTAATTAAGTCGCAAGTTGTGCCCACATCACATGATACAACAACCTTTTCCCTGTTCTCTTCTAACAACAAGGAGTGAGCTTTCTCAAGCTTGGTGTGAGCCTTGCCAAGCTTCTCATGGGCTTCCACTAGCCTCTCATGATTAGCATTGAGCTCATCAAAGGATTGCTCAAGAGCTTTTAACTTCTTGGCCAATTCTTTGCACTTCTTGTTTTTAGATTGAATGAGAGATTCGGCTTGTTCTAACATGTCCATGAGTTGTTCATTAGTGAATTTATTTTCATCATTACTATCACTATCATGTTCATGTTCACTTTCACTTTCATCATATTGTAACTTGTGGCACTTGGCCATGAAGCATGAAGGAGTGTCGAAGAGTGATGGCTTGTTGATAGCAATGCTTGCAAGTGCCTTCTTTTTGGATGATTTGTCATCATCGCTTGAGTCATCATCCGAAGAGGCATCACTATCCCATGTCACAACATAGGATCCACCCTTCTTCTTCTTCTTGAAGACCATCTTCTTCTCTTTCTTTTCTTTCTTCTCCTTCTTATTCTTCTTGTTATGCTCATCATTATCACTATTGTAAGGACAATCCGCCACAATATGATCGGGGCTCTTGCACTTGTAGCATAGCCTCACATATTCCTTGTTCTTGGAGTTGTCCCTTGTCTTCCTTGTATGGTAGCCCTTTTTCTTCATCATCTTGCCAAACTTGTGGACAAAGAGTGCTAGTGCTTCATCATCACTATCATCATTGGAACACTCCTCATCACTTGATTCTTCCTTGTTCTTGCTCTTGGATGAAGAGCTAGCTTTGAATGCTCCACTCTTCTTCTTCTTATCATCATCATCCTTCTTCATGACCTCATCATCATCATTGTCATTATATTGATCTTCGGTCATGACATCTCCAAGTACCTCATTGAGAGATACACCTATCAATCCACCTCTAAAGATGATTGTTCTCAATGTCTTGAACCTCTTGGGCAAGCACATCAAGAACTTGTGAATGAAGTCCTCATCCTTCACTTTCTCACCAAGGCCCTTGAGGTCATTGATGATGACTTGGAGCCTATAGAACATTTCTGGAATTGACTCATCATCCTTCATATTGAAGTTTGATAGCTTGTCCTTGAGCATGTACAACTTGGCACTTTTTACCGTTGTAGTGCCCTCATATGTTTCTTCTAGCCTTGTCCACACTTCTTGCCTTCTCAAGATCTTTGACTTGTTCAAATACCTTTGAATCAATGCCATTATAGTTGTGTTGAGAGCCATTGTATTGCATTGCTTGTTTGCTCTCTCATTGTCGGTGGGGTTAGCGGGGTCAAGGATCACAAAATCATTCTCCGTGACTTCCCAGACTCTATCATTGATTGATCCAAGATACATTTTCATTTTTCTCTTCCAATAGTCAAAAGAACTTGTTCCATCAAAGAACGGTGGTTTGCCCCCAACATGGTTGAACACTATTTGAGCCATAATTTGAGCACCGAGGTTGTTAAGCCTTCACAAAACTGTGACCACGGCTCCGATACCACTTGAAAGGTCCTAATATGGCTAGAGGGGAGGTGAATAGCCTATTTAAAAATCTACAAACTCATAGAGCAAGAGGTTAGTAGATAACAAGCATAGCTTTTTGCTCTAGCTCTAAAGGGGTGTTTGCCAGCCACCTATCCAACAATTCTAGTTGCTATGATCACTATGCACACAAGAGCTATGTCACTACTTACACGAGAGAGCTATCTAAAGTTTCTATACAAGTAAGTAAGCTACTCTAGTTTGCGGGAATATAAGAGAGAGATGGTTTGATCTTTATACCGCCGCATAGAGGGGATGAACCAATCAATAATATGAAGTCCAATCACCAGGAGAAATCCAATGAACAATCACAATGGAGACACACAATTTTCTCTCGAGGTTCACGTGCTTGCTGGCACGCTACGTCCCTATTGTGTCGACCAACACTTGGTGGTTCGGCGGCTAAGAGGTGTAGCACGAACCTTGTCCTCACTAGGACATCGCAAGAACTGACCCACAAGTGAGGTAACTCAATGACACGAGCAATCCACTAAAGTTACCTTTCGGCTCTCCGCAGGGAAGGTACAAGACCCCTCACAATCACCAGGAGATAGCCACGAACAATCACCAACTCGTGCCAATGCTCCTCCGCTGCTCCAAGTCGTCTCGGTGGTGACAACCACCAAGAGTAACAAGAAAACCGCAGCCAAATCGATCCCCAAGTGCCACTAGATGCAATCACTCCAACAAATGCACTTGGAATCACTCCTAATCTCACAAAGATGAATAATCTATGAAGGAGATGAGAGGGAGGTGTTTGCTTAGGCTCACAAGGATTCAAGTATGCTATAATGCCAAGAGAGTGAGCCCTAAGTCGGCCAACAACTATTTATAAGCTCCTCAAAACAAATAGAGCCATTGGCTCTTTCACTGGGCTAAAAACGGGGTCACTTGATGAACCACAGGGGGCACCGGACGCTCGACCCCTGTGTCTGGTGCTCTAGAAACAGCCACGTGTTGCCCTATCCACTTTCGCATGTTGATCTCTAACGGTCACCTGCAGAGCACCGGACGCGCTCAAGTTAGCACCGGACGCGTCTGGTACTCACCGGACTTAAACTCAGGGAGGTCTGCAAACTCGTGGGGTCACTGGACACTGAGAACGGACCGTCCGGTGCTCACTGGTCTCATACCTAGAGAGCATTGCAAAAGCGTAGAACACTGGACTCAAAACACCGGACGCTCAAATAGGATCTAACCTGCGTCCGGTGTTGGGCATCCGGTGCCTAACCCTAGCTGAGCTAGGCACTACCTACACACCGGATGCACAGACACAGCGTCTGGTGCCTCTGAGCCAGCGTCCGGTGAGTGTTTCTCAGCGAGAAACACAACCGCGACTTCTCCAATTTTCCCACCGGTGCAATAGAAAAATTGCACGTCATTTTCTCAAAAAAGCACCGAATCCCGCCGAGCAAGCTCGGCAGGAGGGGGAGAGGAACCCATCCTCTCTCTACCCTTCAAACTTCACCTCCTTTTCAAAGTGTGCCAAGACCACAATGTGTAAACCAACATGTGCATGTGTGTTAGCATTTTCACAACCATTTTCTTCAAAGGAGTTAAGTTAGCTCAGTAGGTTCTAAATGCATGCCCATGAATAATGACACCTAGTGGCACTTGATAACCTCTTAGCCAAAGAATTCCCCTCTTTATAGTATGGCTATCTATCCTAAATGTGATCACACCCTCTATGGTGTCTTGATCACCAAAACCAAAACCCTAAGCAATACCTTTGCCTTGATCTCCATAGGGTTTTGTTTTTCTATTTCTTCTTTTCTAAGTTGAGCACTTGATCATCTTGTGGTCATCACCATCATAATCATGATCATCTCTTGCTCCATCACTTGGCATGTACCAACCTCATTAAGTCTACACACACTTAGTATAGAGGTTAGTACAAGGGATTCATCAATTATCCAAAAACAAACTAGGGCTTTCGACAGTTTGCGCCTAATGCACCATAGCCTAAGAAACCATTTTGGACGCACCTATTGGTACTCCTAGGTGAAGAGACTCAAGTGGAAGCTCAGTTCGGTCTTTTTGGAGATAGTGCTAATCTTGATGCAAGATAGGTGCACAGTTTGCATGGAACGTACCATATGCTCAAAAATCAATTTGGACGCACTAGATGGAAGACCTAGATGATGTGTGTCATATGGAATCTCGCTTTGGTCTGTTTGGAGACAGTGTTGGTTTCGGTGCAAGATATGTGCACAATTTGCACCTAATGCACCATAGGCTGAGAAACCATTTTAGACGCACCTGATCGTACTCCTTGGTGAAGAGGCTCAAGTGGAAGCTCGATGTGGTATGTTTGGAGATAGTGCTAATCTTGATGCTAGATAGGTGCACAGTTTGCATGGAACATACCATATGCTCGGATATCAATTTGGACGCACCCAATGGAACTCCTAGATGACGTGTGTCATATGGAATCTTGCTTCGGTTTGTTTAGAGATAGTGTTAGTGTCGGTGCAAGATAGGAGCACGGTTTGCACCTAATGCACCATAGGCTAAGACACCATTTTGGATGCACTTGATGGTACTCCTAGGTGAAGAGGCTCAAGTGAAAGTTCAGTATGATCTATTTGGGGATAGTGCTAATATTCATGTATGATAGGTGCATTGTTTGCTTGGAACATACCATATGCTTGAAAATCAATTTGGACACACCCGATGGAACTCCTAAATGATGTGTGTCATATGTAATCTCGCTTTGGTCCATTTGGAGAAAGTGTTAGTTTTGGTGTAATTTGCGTCTAATGGACCATAGGCTAAGAAACAATTTTGGATGCACCCGATGGTACTCCTAGGTAAAGGGGCTCAAGTAAAAGCTTAGTTTGGTCTGTTTGGAGATAGTGCTAATCTTGATGCAAGATAGTTGCACGGTTTGCATGGAACTTACTATATGCTCGGAAATCAATTTGGACGCACCCAGTGGAACTCCTAGATGACGAGTGTCATATGGAATATCGCTTCGGTCTATTTAGAGACAGTGTTAGATTCGGTGCAAGATAGCTGCACGGTTTGTGCCTAATGCACCATCGGCTAAGAAACAATTTTGGACGCACCCGATGGTACTCCAAGGTAAAGGGGCTCTAGTGAAAGCTTCGTTTGGTCTGTTTGAAGATAGTGCTAATCTTTATGCAAGATAGGTGCACGGTTTGCATGGAATGTACCATATGCTCAGAAATCAATTTGGACGCACCCGATGAACTCCTAGATGACGTGTGTCATATGGAATCTCACTTCGGTCTGTTTGGAGATAGTGTTCATTTCTGTGCAAGATTGGTGCATGGTTTGCGCCTAATGCACCATAGGCTAAGAAACTATTATGGAAGCACCCGATGGTACTCCTAGGTGAAGAGGCTCAAGTGAAAGCTTGCTACGATCTGTTTGGAGATTGTGCTAATCTTCATGTAAGATAGGTGCACGGTTTGTATGGAACATACCATATGCTTGAAAATCAACTTGGACGCACCCGATAGAACTCCTTGATGATGTGTGTCATGTGATATCTCACTTTGGTCTATTTGCAAATAGTGTTAGTTTCAGTGCAAGATAGGTGCATGGTTTGTGCCTAATGCACCATACTCTAAGATGATATTGCACGGTTTGTGACTAATGCACCATACTCTAAGAAATGATTTTGGATGCACCCAATGGTACTCCTAGGTGAAGGGGCTCAAGTGAAAGCCCAGTTTGGCCGGTTTGGAGATAGTGCTAATCTTGATGCAAGATAGGTGCACGGTTTGCATGGAATGTACCATATACTCAAAAATCAATTTGGATGCACCTGATAGAAATTCAAGATGACGTGTGTCATATGGAATCTCACTTCGGTCCATTTGGAGATTGTGTTAGTTTTGGTGCAAGATAGGTACACTGTTTGTGTCTACTGCACCATAGGCTTAGAAACCGTTGTGGAAGCACCCAATGATACGTCTATGTGAAGAGGCTCAAGTGAAAGCTCAGTACAATCTATTTGGAGATAGTGTTAGTTTTGGTGCAAGATAGGTGCACGGTTTGTGCCTAATGCACCATACTCTAAGAAAACATTTTTGATGCACCTGATGGTACTCCTAGCTGAAGAGGCTCAAGTGGAAGCTCGGTTCGGTCTATTTGGAGATAGTGCTAATCTTGATGCAAGATAGTTGTACGGTTTGCATGGAGCGTACCATATGCTCGAAAATCAATTTGGACGCACCTGATGGAACTCCTAGATGACATGTGTCATATAGAATCTCGTTTTGGTCTATTTGGAGACAGTGTTAGTTTTGGTGCAAGATATTGCACGGTTTGTGCCTAATGCACCATAAGCTAAGAAACCATTTTGGACGCACTTATTGGTACTGCTAGGTGAAGAGGCTCAAGTGGAAGCTCGGTTCGGTTTGTTTGGCGACAGTGCTAATCTTGATGCAAGATAGGTGCACAGTTTGCATGGAATATCCCAGATGCTTGGAAATCAAATTGGATGCACCCGATGGAACTCCTAGATGAAGTGTGCCATATGGAATCTCGCTTCGGTCCTTTTGGAGCCAATATTAGTTTCAGTGCAAGATAGGTGAACAGTTTGCGCCTAATGCACCATAGTATAAGAAACCATTTTTTACACATCTGTTGGCACTCCTGGGTGAAGAGGCTCAAGTGGAATCTCGGTTTGGTCAATTTGCAGATAGTGCTAGTCTTGATGCAAGATAGGTGCATGCTTTGCACGGAACATACCATATGCTTGGAAATCAATATGGACGCACCTCATGAAACTCCTAGATGACGTGTGTCATATGAAATCTCGCTTTGGTCTATTTGGAGATAGTGTTAGTTTCGGTGCAAGATATATGCACGGTTTGTGCCAAATGCACCATATGGTAAGAAACCATTTTAGAAGCACCCAATGGTACTCCTAGGTGAAGAGGCTCAAGTGGAAGCTCCGTTTGGTCTATTCAGAGATATTGCTAATCTTGATGCAAGATAGGTGCACTATTAGTGTGGAACATATCATATGCTCTGAAATCAATTTGGACACACCCAATGAAACTCCTAGATGACGTGTGTCATATGGAATCTTGCTTTGGTCTTTTTAGAGACTGTTAGTTTCACTGCAAGATAGGTGCACGGTTTGCGCCTAATGTGATGTGTGTCACATGGAATCTAGCTTCGGTCTGTTTGGAGATAGTGTTAGATTCAGTGCAAGATAGGTGCACGGTTTGCGCCTAATGCACCATAGGCTAAGAAATGATTTTTGACGCACCCGATGGTACTCCTAGGTAAAGGGGCTCAAGTGAAAGCTCGGTTTGGTCTGTTTGGAGATAATGCTAATCTTGATGCAAGATAGGTGCACGGTTAGCATGGAATGTACCATATGCTCAGAAATCAATTAGGATGCACCCAATAGAACTCCTAGATGACGTGTGTCGTACGGATTCTCACTTTAGTCCATTTGGAGATAGTGTTAGTTTTGGTGCAAGATAGGTGCACGGTTTCCGCCTAATGCACCATAGGCTCACAAACCATTGTGGAAGCACCCGATGGTACTCCTAGGTGAAGAGGCTCAAGTGAAAGCTCGGTATGATCTGTTTGGAGATAGTGCTAATCTTCATGTAAGATAGGTGCACGGTTTGCATGGAACATACAATATGCATGAAAATCAATTTGGACGCACCCGATAGAACTCCTAGATGATGTGTGTCATCTGATATCTCGCTTTGGTCTGTTTGAAGATAGTGTTAGTTTCGGTGCAAGATGGTGTATGGTTTGTGCCTAATGCACCATACTCTAAGAAGATATTGCACGGTTTATGCCTAATGCACCATACTCTAAGAAACGATTTTGGATGCACCCGATGGTACTCCTAGGTGAAGGGTCTCAAGTGAAAGCTCGGTTTGGTCAGTTTGGAGATAGTGCTAATCTTGATGCAAGATATTTGCATGGTTTGCGTAGAATGTCCCATATGCTCGGAAATCAATTTGGATGCACCTGATGGAACTCCTAGATGACGTGTGTCATATGGAATCTCACTTCAGTCCGTTTGGAAACAATATTTGTTTCAGTGCAGGATAGGTGCATAGTTTGCGCCTAATGCACCATAGTCTAAGAAACCATTTTGAATGCACTTGTCGGTACTCCTAGGTGAAGAGGCTCAAGCTAAAGCTCGGTTCGGTCTGTGTTTGAGACAGTGCTAACCTTAATGCAAGATAGGTGCATAGTTTGCATGGGAAATACCATATGCTTGGAAATCAATTTAGACGCACCCGATGGAACTCCTAGATGACGTGTGTCATATGGAATCTCGCTTCGGTCTGTTTGGAGACAGTGTTAGTTTCGGTGCAATATAGATGCACGGATTGCGCCTAATGCACCATAGGCTAAGAAATAATTTTGGATGCACCTATTGGTACTCCTAGGTGAAGAGGCTCAAGTGGAAGCTCGGTTCGGTCTGTTTGGCGATAGTGCTAACCTTGATGCAAGATAGGTGCATGGTTTGCTTGGAATGTCCCATATGCTCGGAAATAAATTTGGATACACCCGATGGAACTCCTAGATGATGTGTATCATATGGAATCTCGCTTCAGTCCGTTTGGAGACAATATTAGTTTTAGTGCAAGATAGGTGCACAGTTTGCACCTAATGCACCATAGTCTAAGAAACCATTTTGAACGCACCTGTTGGTACTATTAGTTGAAGAGGCTCAAATGGAAGCTCGGTTTGGTCTGTTTTGAGACAGTGCTAATCTTAATGCAAGATGGGTGCACAGTTTGCATGAAACGTACTATATGCTCAGAAATCAATTTGGACGCACGCGTTGGAACTCCTAGATGACGTGTATCTTATGGAATCTCGTTCGGTATATTTAGAGAGTGTTAGTTTCAGTGCAAGATAGGTGCACGGTTTGCGCCTAATGCACCAGAGGCTAAAAAACCATTTTGGACACACCCAATGGTACTCCTAGGTCAAGAGGCTCAAGTGAAAGCTCAGTTCGGTCTATTTGGAGATAGTGCTAATCTTGATGCAAGATAGGTGTACAGTTTGCATGGAAAGTACCATATGCTCAGAAATCAATTTGGACACACCTGATGGAACTCGTAGATGACGTATGTCATATGGAATCTCGCTTTGGTCCGTTTTAAGATAGTGTTAGTTTTGGTGCAAGATAGGTGCACAGTTTGCGCCTAATGCACCATAGTCTAAGAAACCATTTTGGAAAATCTGTTGTTACTCAAAGGTGAAGAGGCTCAAGTGGAAGCTTGGTCCGGTCTGTTTGGAGATAGTGCTAATCTTGATACAAGATAGGTGCATGGTTTGCATGGAACGTACCATATGCTTGGAAATCAATTTGGACACACCCAATGGAACTCCTAGGTGATGTGTGTCATATGGAATCTTGCTTCAGTCTGTTTGGAGACAATATTAGTTTTTGTGCAAGATAGGTGCACAGTTTGCACCTAATGCACCATAGTCTAAGAAACTATTTTGAATGCACCTATTGGTACTCCTAGGTGAAGAGGCTCAAGTGGAAGCTCGGTTTGCTCTGTTTCGAGAGAGTGCTAATCTTAATGCAAGATAGGTGCACTATTTGCATGAAATTTACCATATGCTCATAAATCAATTTGGACGCACCCAATGGAACTCTTAGATGACGTGTGTCATATGGAGTCTTGCTTCGGTATGTTTGGAGACAGTGTTAGTTTTGGTGCAAGATAGGTGCACAGTTTGTGCCTAATGAACCATAGGCTAAGAAACAGTTTTGGACACACCCGATTGTACTCCTAGGTAAAGGGGCTTAACTGAATGTTCGGTTTGGTCTGTTTGGAGATAGTGCTAATCTTGATATAAGATAGGTGCACGGTTTGCATGGAATGTACCATATGCTTAGAAATCAGTTTGGATGCACCTGATAGAACTCTTAGATGACGTGTGTCATATGGAATCTCACTTCGGTCCACATGGAGATAGTGTTAGTTTCGGTGCAAGATAGGTGTTTGGTGTGCATGAAACATACCATATGCTTGAAAATCAATTTGGACACACCCGATATAACTCCTAGATGATGTGTGTCATCTGATATCTCACTTTGGTCCATTTGGAGGAAGTGTTAGTTTTGGTGGAAGATTGCTGCACGGTTTGTGCCTAATACACCATACTCTAAGAAACCATTTTGGACGCAACCGATTGTACTCTCCGCAGAAGAGGCTCATGTGGAAGCTCGGTTCGGTCTATTTGGAGATAGTGCTAATCTTGATGCAAGATAGTTGCATAGTTTGCATGGAACGTACCTTATGCTCAGAAATCAATTTAGACGCATCCGATAGAACTTCTAGATGACGTGTGTCATATGTAATCTTGCTTTGGTCCATTTGGAGAAAGTGTTAGTATCTATGCAAGATAGGTGCACGGTTTGCGCCTAATGCACCACAGGCTAAGAAACCATTTTGGACGCACCCGATGGTACTCCTAGGTGAAGTGGCTCCAGTGAAAGCGCGGTTCAGTCCTTTTGGAGATAGTGCTACTCTTGATGCAAAATAGGTGCACAGTTTACATGGAACGTACCATATGGGTGAAAATAAATTTTGACACACCTGATGGAAGTCCTAGATGACGTGTTTCATATAGAATCTCGTTACGGTCCGTTTGGAGACAGTGTTAGTTTTGGTGCAAGATAGGTGCATAGTTTGTGCCTAATGCACCATAGCCTAAGAAACCATTTTGGGCGCACCTGTTGGTACTCCTAGATGAAGAGGCTCAAGTGCAAGCTAGGTTCGGTCTGCTTGGAGATACTGCTAATCTTGATGCAGGATAGGTGCATGGTTTGCATGGAACGTACCATATGCTCAGAAATCAATTTGGAGGCACCCGATGGAACTCCTAGATGACGTGTGTCATATTTAATCTCGGTTTGGTCCGTTTGTAGATAGTGTTAGTTTCGGTGCAAGATAGGTGGACAGTTTGCGTCTAATGCACCATAGTCTAAGAAACCATTTTGGACGCACCTATTGGTCCGAGGTGAAGAGGCTCAAGTGGAAGCTCGGTTCGGTCTATTTGGTGATGGTGCTAATCTTGATCCAAGATAGGTGCACGGTTTGCATGGAACGTACCATATGCTCAGAAATCAATTTGGACGCACCCGATGGAACTCCTACATGACGTGTGTCATATGGAATCTCGCTTTGGTCCGTTTGGAGATAGTGTTAGTTTCGGTGCAAGATAGGTGCAGTGTTTGCGTCTAACGCACCATAGTCTAAGAAACCATTTTGGACGCAAATGTTGGTCCAAGGTGAAGAGGCTCAAGTGGAAGCTTGGTTCGGTCTATTTGGTGATGGTGCTAATCTTGATGCAAGATAGCTGCACGGTTTGCATGGAGCGTACCATATGCTCAGAAATCAATTTGGATGCACCCGATGGAACTCTAGATGACGTGTGTCATATGAAATCTCGCTTTGGTCTGTTTGGAGACAGTGTTAGCTTTGGTGCATGATAGTTGCACAGTTTGCGCCTAATGGCTCTCAAAAAAAAGTTTGCGCCTAATGCACCATTGTCTAAGAAACCATTTTGGACGCACCTATTGGTACTCCTAGGTGAAGAGACTCAAATGGAAGCTCGGTTTGGTCTGTTTGGAGATATTGCTAATCTTGATGCAAGATAGTTGCACAGTTTGCATGGAATGTTCCATATGCGCAGAAATCAATTTGGATGCACCCAATGGAACTCCTAGATGACGTGTGTCATATGGAATCTCGCTTTGATCCGTTTGGAGTCAGTGTTAGTTTTGGTGCAAGATAGGTGCACAGTTTGCACCTACTGCACCATAGCATAAGAAACCAATTTGGACGTACCTATATGTACTCCTAGGTGAAGAGGCTTAAGTGGAAGCCTTGTTTGGTCTATTTGAAGATACAACTAATCTTGATGCAAGATAGGTGTGCGGTTTGCATGGAACATACCATATGCTCAGAAATCCATTTGGAGGCACCTGATGGAACTCCTAGTGACGTGTGTCATATGGAATCTCGCATCCTCTGTTTGGTGACAGTCTTAGTTTCAGTGCAACATAGGTGCATGGTTTATGCCTAATGCACCATAGCCTAAGAAACCAATTTGGACGCACCCGATTGTACTTCTTGCTGAAGAGGCTCAAGTGGAAGCTCGGTTTGGTCTGTTTGGAGATAGTGCTAATCTTGATGCAAGATAGGTGCACGGTTTGCAGGACGTACCATATACTCAGAAATCAATTTGGACGCACCCGATAGAACTCCTAGATGACGTGTGTCATATGGAATCTCACTTTGATCTGTTTGGAGATAGTGTTAGTTTCGGTGTAAGATAGGTGCACAGTGTGCGCCTAATGCACCATAGGCTTAGAAACAGTTGTGGAAGCAACCGATGGTACTCCTAGGTGAAGAGGCTCAAGTGAAAGCTCGGTAAGATATGTTTGGAGATAGTGCTAATCTTCATGTAAGATAGGTGCAAGGTTTGTATGGAACATACCATATGCTTGAAAATCAATTTGCACGCACATGATAGAACTCCTAGATGGTGTGTGTCATCTAATATCGCTTTGGTCTGTTTGGAGATAGTGTTAGTTTCGGTGCAAGATGGGTGCACGGTTTGTGCCTAAAGCACCATACTCTAAGAAACCATTTTGGATGCAGCCAATGGTACTCCTAGCCGAAGAGGCTCAAGTGGATGGTTGGTTCGGTCTGTTTGGAGATAGTGCTAATCTTGATGCAAGATTGCACGGTTTGCATGGAACGTATCATATGCTCAGAATTCAAATTGGATGCACCCGATAGAACTCCTAGCTGAAGAGGCTCAAGTGGAAGCTTGGGTTCGGTCTGTTTGGAGGTACTGCTAATCTTGATGCAAGATAGGTGCATGGTTTGCATGGAATGTACCATATGCCTGGAAATCAATTTGGACGCATCCGATGGAACTCTTAGATGTCATGTGTTATATGTAACCTCGTCTTGGTCTATTTGGAGATAGTGTTGGTTTCGGTACAAGATAGTTGCACGGTTTGTGCCTAATGCACCATACTCTAAGAAACCATTTTGGACACACCTGATTGCACTCCTAGCAGAAGAGGCACAAGTGGAAGCTCGGTTTGGTCTGTTTGGAGATAGTGCTAATCTTGACGCAAGATAGGTGCCCGGTTTGCATGGACATACCATATGCTCAAAAATCAATTTGGACGCACCCGATAGAACTCCTAGATGACGTGTGTCATATGGAATCTCACTTCGGGCCATTTAGAGATATCGTTAGTTTTGGTGCAAGATAAGTGTACGGTTTGCGCCTAATGTACCATAGGCTCAAAAACCATTGTGGAAGCACCCGATGGTACTCCAAGGTGAAGTGGCTCAAGTGAAAGCTCGGTACGATTTGTTTGGAGATAGTGCTAATCTTCATTTAAGATAGGTGCATTGTTTGCATGGAACATACATACCATATGCTTGAAAATCAATTTGGACACACCCTATAGAACTCCTAGGTGATGTGTGTCATCTGATATCTCACTTTTTTTTGTTTGGAGATAGTGTTAGTTTCAGTGCAAGATAGGTGCATGGTTTGTGCCTAATGCACCGTACCCTAACAAACCATTTTGGATGCACCCGATTGTGCTCCTAGCTAAAGAGTCTCAAATGGATGCTCGGTTCGGTTTGTTTGGAGATAGTGCTAATCTTGATGCAAGATGGGTGCACGGTGTGCATGAAACGTACTATATGCTCGGAAATCAATTTGGACACACCCGATGGAACTCCTAGATGACGTGTGTCATATGAAATCTCACTTTGGTCTGTTTGGAGGTAGTGTTAGTTTTGGTGGAAGATATGTGCACAGTTTGCGCCTAATGCACAATAGCATAAGAATCCATTATGGACGCACCTGTTGCTACTCCTAGGTGAAGAGACTCAAGTGGAAGCTTGGTTTGGTCTGTTTGGAGATACTGCTAATCTTGATGCAAGATAGGTGCACGGTTTGCATGTAACGTACTATATACCCGAAATCAATTTGGCCGCACCCGATGGAACTACTAGATGTTGTATGTCATATGTAACCTTGCTTTGGTCCATTTGGAGATAGTGTTAGTTTTGGTGCAAGATAGGTGCATGGTTTGTGCCTAATGCACCATACTCTAACAAACCCTTTTGGACGCCCAGATTGTACTCCTAAATGAAGTGGCTCAAGTGGAAGCTCGGTTTGGTCTATTTGGAGATAGTGCTAATCTTGACGCAAGATAGGTGCACGGTTTGCATGGACGTACCATATGCTAGGAAATCAATTTAGACGCACCCAATAGAACTCCTAGATGACGTGTGTCATATGAAATCTCACTTCGGTCCGTTTGGAGATAGTGTTAGTTTTGGTGTAAGATAGGTGCACGGTATGCACCTAATGCACCATAGGCTTAGAAACACTTGTGGAAGCACCCGATGGTACTCTTTGGAGACAGTGTTAGTTTCGGTGCAAGAAAGGTGCACGGTTTGCGCCTAATGCACGATAGGCTAAGAAACAATTTTGGACGCACCCAATGGTATTCCTAGGTAAAGGGGCACAAGTGAAAGCTTGGTATGGTTTCTTTGGAGATAGTGCTAATCTTGATGCAAAATAGGTGCACGGTTTGCATGGGAAATACCATATGCTTGAAAATCGATTTGGATGCACGTGATGGAACTCCTAGTGACGTGTGTCATATGGAATCTCGCTTCATCTATTTGGAGACAGTGTTAGTTTCAGTGCAAGATAGGTGCACAGTTTATGCCTAATGCACCATAGCCTAAGAGACCATTTTAGATGCACCTGTTGGTACTCCTAGGTGAAGAGGCTCAAGTGGAAGCTTGATTCGGTCTGTTTGGAGATACTACAAATCTTGACGCAAGATAGGTGCACGGTATGCATGGAACGTACCATATGCTCGGAAATCAATTTGGACGCACTTGATAGAACTCCTAGATGACGTGTGTCATATGGAATCTCAGTTTGATCCGTTTGGAGATAGTGTTAGTTTCGCTGTAATATAGGTGCACGATGTGCGCCTAATGCACCATAGGCTTAGAAATAGTTGTGGAAGCACCCGATGGTACTCCTAGGTGAAGAGACTAAAGTGAAAGCTCGGTACGATCTGTTTGGAGATAGTGCTAATTTTCATGTAAGATAGGTGCACTGTTTGTATGGAACATACCATATGCTTGAAAATCAATTTGGACGCACCCGATAGAACACCTAGATGGTGTATGACATCTAATATCTCACTTTGGTCTGCTTGGAGATAGTGTTAATTTCGGTGCAAGATAGGTGCACGGTTTGTGCCTAATGCACCATAAACTAAGAAACCATTTTGGACGCACCCGATGGTACTCCTAGCTGAAGAGGCTCCAGAGGAAGGTCAGTTCGGTCTATTTGGAGATAGTGCTAATCTTGATGCAAGATAGTTGCACGGTTTGCATGGAACATACCATATGCTTGGAAATCAATTTGGACGCACCTGATGGAACTCTTAGCTGAAGAGGCTCAAGTGGAAGCTTGGTTCGGTCTATTTGGAGATAGTGCTAATCTTGATGCAAGATAGGTGCACGGTTTGTATGGGACATACCATATTCTTGACAATCAATTTGGATGCACCTGATGGAACTCCTAGTGACGTGTGTCATATGGAATCTCGCTTCGTCCGTTTGGAGACAGTGTTAGTTTCAATGCAAGATAGGTGCACGGTTTATGCCTAATGCACCATAGCCTAAGAAACCAATTTGGACGCACCCGATTGTACTCTTAGCTGAAGAGGCTCAAGTGGAAGCTCTGTTTGGTCTGTTTGGAGATAGTGCTAATCTTGACGCAAGACAGGTGCACGGTTTGCATGGACGTACCATATACTCGGAAATCAATTTGGACGAACCCGATAGAACTCCTAGATGACGTGTGTCATATGGAATCTCACTTTGATCCGTTTGGAGATAGTATTAGTTTCGGTGTAAGATAGGTGCACGGTGTGCGCCTAATGCACCATAGGCTTAGAAACAGTTGTGGAAGCACCCGATGGTACTCCTAGGTGAAGAGGTTCAAGTGAAAGCTCGGTAAGATCTATTTGGAGATAGTGCAAATCTTGATGCAAGATTGCACGGTTTGCGTGGAACGTATCATATGCTCAGAATTCAATTTGGATGCACCCGATAGAACTCCTAGCTGAAGTGGCTCAAGTGGAAGCTTGGTTCGGTCTATTTGGAGATAGTCCAAATCTTGATGCAAGATAGGTGCACAGTTTGCATGGGACATACCATATGCTTGAAAATCAATTTGGATGCACCTAATGGAACTTCTAAATAGGTGCACGATTTGCATGGAACCATATGCTCATAATCAATTTGGACGCACCCGATGGAACTCTGAAATGACGTGTGTCATATGTTAT
Organism: Sorghum bicolor; assembly: GCF_000003195.3. Lineage (NCBI taxonomy): Eukaryota > Viridiplantae > Streptophyta > Magnoliopsida > Poales > Poaceae > Sorghum > Sorghum bicolor. Next base: position 36,263,675 of record NC_012871.2, read on the forward strand.
CACACTTTGGTCTATTTGGAGACAGTGTTAGTTTTGGTGCAAGATAGGTGTACGGTTTGCGCCTAATGCACCATATCCTCAGAAACCATTTTGGACGCACTTGTTGGTACTCCTAAGTAAAGAGGCTCAAGTGGAAGCTTGGTAGGCTCAAGTGGAAGCTTGGTTCGGTCTGTTTGGAGATACTGCAAATCTTGACGCAAGATTGGTGCACGGTTTGCATGGAACGTACCATATGCTCAGAAATCAGTTTGGACGCACCCGATAGAACTCCTAGGTGATGTGTATCATATGGAATCTCACTTCAGTCCATTTGTAGATTGTGTTAGTTTCGGTACAAGATAGGTGCACGGTGTGCGCCTAATGCACCATAGGCTTAGAAACAGTTGTGGAAACACCTAATGGTACTTCTAGGTGAAGAGACTCGAGTGAAAGCTCGGTACGATATGTTTGGAGATAGTGCTAAGCTTCATGTAAGATAGGTGCACAGTTTGCATGGAACATACCATATGTTAAAAGTCAATATAGACGCACCCAATAGAACTCCTAGATGATGTGTGTCATCTGATATCTTGCTTTGGTCTGTTTGGAGATAGTGTTAGTTTTGGTGCAAGATAGGTGCGCGGTTTGTGCCCAATACACCATATCTCTAAACAGACCGAACCAAGCCTCCACTTGAGCCTCTTCACCTAGGAGTACCAACAGGTACTTCCAAAATGGTTTCTTAGCCTTTGGTGCATTAGGCGCAAACCGTGCACATATCTTGCACCATAACTAATACTGTCTCTAAGCACACCAAAGCAAGATTCCATATGACACACATCATCAAGGAGTTATATGGGGTGTGTCCAAATTAATTTTTAAGCATATGGTACCTTCCAAGCAGGCCGTGCATCTTTCTTGCATCAAGATTAGCACTATCTCCAAATAGACCAAAGTGAGCTTTCACTTGAGCCTTTTACCTAGGAGTACCATCGGGTGCGTCCAAAATGGTTTCTTAGCCTATGCTGCATTATGTGCAAACCTTGCACCTATCTTGCACCGAAACTAACATTGTCTCCAAATAAACCGAAGCAAGATTTCGTATGACACATGTCATCTAGGAGTTCCATCATGTGCGTCCAGACTGATTTCCAAGCATTTGGTATGTTCCATGCAAACCGTGCACCTATCTTGCATCAAGATTAGCACTATCCCCAAACAGACCGAACCGAGCATCCACTTCAGCCCCTTCACCTAGGAGTACCAACAAGTACGACCAAAATGGTTTCTTAGACTATGGTGCATTAGGTGCAAACTGTGCACCTATCTTGCACCAAAACTAACAATGTCTCCAAATGGACCGAAGCGAGATTCCATATGACACACGTCATCAAAGAGGACCATCGGGTGCATCCAAATTGATTTCCAAGCATATGGTATGTTCCATGTAAACCATGCACCTACCTCGCATAAGGATTAGCACTATCTCCAGACTGACCGAACCAAGCTTCCACTTGAGCCTCTTCATCCAAGAGTACCAAATAGTGCGTCCAAAATGGTTTCTTAGACTATGGTGAACGCATAGCCACGAACGGACGCATGCC
>NC_012871.2:36265357-36273622 GCF_000003195.3 Sorghum bicolor
TAATGCACTATAGTCTAAGAACATTTTGACGCACCAGTTTGTACTCCTAGATGAAGAGGCTCAAGTGGAAGCTTGGTTCGGTCTGTTTGGAGATAGTGCTAATCTTGATGCAAGATAGGTGCACGGTTTGCATGGAACATACCATATGCTCAGAAAACAATTTGGACGCACCAGATGGAACTCCAAGATGACAAGTGTCATATGGAATCTCACTTCGGTCCGTTTAGAGACAGTGTTAGTTTTGGTGCAATATAGAAGCACGGTTTGCACCTAATGCACCATAGGATAAGAAACCATTTTGCACGCACCCGATGGTACTCCCAGGTCAAGGGGCTCAAGTGAAAGCTCAGTTTGGTCTGCTTGGAGATAGTGCTAATCTTGATGCATGATAGATGCACGGTTTGCATGGAACATACGATATGCTTAGAAATCAATTAGGACGCACCTGATATAACTCCTTATGATGTGTGTCATATGGAATCTTGCTTCGGTTCGTTTAGAGATAGTGTTAGTTTTGGTAGAAGATATGTGCACGGTTTACGCCTAATGCACCATAGGCTAAGAAACCATTTTAGACGCACCCGATGGTACTCGTAGTTGAAGAGGCTCAAATGGAGGCTCGATTTGGTTTGTTCAGATATAGTGCTAATCTTGATGCAAGATATTTGCACAGTTTGCAAGGAACGTACCATATGTTATGAGATCAATTTGGACGCACCTAATGGAACTCCTAGATGATGTGTGTCATATGGAATCTCGCTTCGGTCTGTTTGGAGACAATGTTAGTTTCGGTGCAAGATAGGTGCATACTTTGTGCCTAATGCACCATAGTCTAAGAAACCATTTTTAACGCACCTGTTTGTACTCCTTGATGAAGAGGCTCAAGTGGAAGCTCGGTTCGGTCTGTTTGGAGATAGTACTAATCCTTATGCAAGGTAGGTGCATGGTTTGCATGGAACATACCATATGCTGAGAAATCAATTTAGATGCACCAGATGGAACTCCTAGATGACATGTGTCATATGGACTCTCACTTCGGTCCGTTTAGAGACAGTGTTAGTTTCGGTGCAAGATAGATGCACGGTATGCACCTAATGCACAATAGGATAAGAAACCATTTTGGACACACCCGATGGTACTCCTAGGTCAAGGGGCTCAAGTGAAAGATCGGTTTTGTCTGTTTGGAGATAGTGCTAATCTTGATGCAAGATAGATGCACGGTTTGCATGGAACATACGATATGGTCAGAAATCAATTAGGACGCACTTGATATAACTCCTTGATGATGTGTGTCATATGGAATCTTGCTTCGGTTCATTTAGAGACTGTTAGTTTTGGTAGAAGATATGTGCACGGTATACGCCTAATGCACCATAGGCTAAGAAACCATTTTAGACGCATCTGATGGTACTCGTAGTTGAAGAGGCTCAAGTGGAGGCTCGATTTGGTATGTTCAGATATAGTGCTAATCTTGATGCAAGATAGTGCACAGTTTGCATGGAACGTAGCATATGTTAAGAAATCAATTTGGACGCACCCAATGGAACTCCTAGATGACGTGTGTCATATGGAATCTCGCTTTGGTCTGTTTGGAGACAATGTTAGTTTTCGTGTAAGATAGGTGCATAGTTTGTGCCTAATGCACTATAGTCTAAGAAACCATTTTTGACGCACCAGTTTGTACTCCTAGATGAAGAGGCTCAAGTGGAAGCTTGGTTCGGTCTGTTTGGAGATAGTGCTAATCTTGATGCAAGATAGGTGCACGGTTTGCATGGAACATACCATATGCTCAGAAAACAATTTGGACGCACCAGATGGAACTCCAAGATGACAAGTGTCATATGGAATCTCACTTCGGTCCGTTTAGAGATAGTGTTAGTTTTGGTGCAATATAGAAGCACGGTTTGCACCTAATGCACCATAGGATAAGAAACCATTTTGCACGCACCCGATGGTACTCCCAGGTCAAGGGGCTCAAGTGAAAGCTCAGTTTGGTCTGCTTGGAGATAGTGCTAATCTTGATGCATGATAGATGCACGGTTTGCATGGAACATACGTATGCTTAGAAATCAATTAGGACGCACCTAATATAACTCCTTATGATGTGTGTCATATGGAATCTTGCTTCGGTTCGTTTAGAGATAGTGTTAGTTTTGGGAGAAGATATGTGCACGGTTTACGCCTAATGCACCATAGGCTAAGAAACCATTTCAGACGCACCCGATGGTACTCGTAGTTGAAGAGGCTCAAATGGAGGCTCGATTTGGTCTATTCGGATATAGTGCTAATCTTGATGCAAAGTTGCACAGTTTGCATGGAACGTACCATATGTTATGAAATCAATTTGGACGCACCCAATGGAACTCCTAGATGATGTGTGTCATATGGAATCTCGCTTCGGTCTGTTTGGAGACAATGTTAGTTTCGGTGCAAGATAGGTGCATAGTTTGTGCCTAATGCACCATAGTCTAAGAAACCATTTTTGACGCACCTGTTTGTACTCCTAGATGAAGAGGCTCAAGTGGAAGCTCGGTTCGGTCTGTTTGGAGATAGTACTAATCCTTGTGCAAGGTAGGTGCATGGTTTGCATGGAACATACCATATGCTCAGAAATCAATTTAGTTGCACCAGATGGAACTCCTAGATGACATGTGTCATATGGACTCTCACTTCAGTCCGTTTAGAGACAGTGTTAGTTTCGGTGCAAGATAGATGCACGGTTTGCACCTAATGCACCATAGGATAAGAAACCATTTTGGACACACCCGATGGTACTCCTAGGTCAAGGGGCTCAAGTGAAAGATCGGTTTGGTCAGTTTGGAGATAGTGCTAATCTTGATGCAAGATAGATGCACGGTTTGCATGGAACATACGATATGGTCAGAAATCAATTAGGACGCACTTGATATAACTCCTTGATGATGTGTGTCATATGGAATCTTGCTTCGACTCATTTAGAGACTGTTAGTTTTGGTAGAAGATATGTGCACGGTATACGCCTAATGCACCATAGGCTAAGAAACCATTTTACACGCATCTGATGGTACTCGTAGTTGAAGAGGCTCAAGTGGAGGCTCGATTTGGTATGTTCAGATATAGTGCTAATCTTGATGCAAGATAGTTGCACAGTTTGCATGGAACGTAGCATATGTTAAGAAATCATTTTGGACGCACCCAATGGAACTTCTAGATGACACGTGTCATATGGAATCTCGCTTCGGTCTGTTTGGAGACAATGTTAGTTTTGGTGTAAGATAGGTGCTTAGTTTGTGCCTAATGCACTATAGTCTAAGAAACCATTTTTGACGCACCTGTTTGTACTCCTAGATGAAGAGGCTCAAGTGGAAGCTTGGTTCGGTCTGTTTGGAGATAGTACTAACATTGATGCAAGATAGGTGCACGGTTTGCATGGAACATACCATATGCTCAGAAAACAATTTGGACGCACCAGATGGAACTCCAAGATGACAAGTGTCATATGGAATCACACTTCGGTCCGTTTAGAGACAGTGTTAGTTTTGGTGCAACATAGGTGCACGGTTTGCACCTAATGCACCATAGGATAAGAAACCATTTTGCACGCACCCGATGGTATTCCTAGGTCAAGGGGCTCAAGTGAGAGCTCAGTTTGGTCTGCTTGGAGATAGTGCTAATCTTGATGCATGATAGATGCACGGTTTGCATGGAACATACAATATGCTTAGAAATCAATTAGGACGCACCTCATATAACTCCTTATGATGTGTGTCATATGGAATCTTGCTTCGGTTCGTTTAGAGATAGTGTTAGTTTTGGTAGAAGATATGTGCACGGTTTACGCCTAATGCACCATAGGCTAAGAAAACATTTTAGACGCACCCGATGGTACTCGTAGTTGAAGAGGCTCAAATGGAGGATCGATTTGGTTTGTTCGGAAATAGTGCTAACATTGATGCAAAGTTGCACAGTTTGCATGGAACGTACCATATGTTATGAAATCAATTTGGACGCACCCAATGGAACTCCTAGATGATGTGTGTCTCACATGGAATCTCGCTTCGGTCTGTTTGGAGACAATGTTAGTTTCGGTGCAAGATAGGTGCATAGTTTGTGCCTAATGCACCATAGTCTAAGAAACCATTTTTGACGCACCTGTTTGTACTCCTAGATGAAGAGGCTCAAGTGGAAACTCGGTTCGGTCTGTTTGGATATAGTACTAATCCTTATGCAAGGTAGGTGCATGGTTTGCATGGAACATACCATATGCTCAAAAATCAATTTAGATGCACCAGATGGAACTCCTAGATGACATGTGTCATATGGACTCTCACTTTGGTCCGTTTAGAGACAATGTTAGTTTCGGTGCACGATAGAAGCACGGTTTGCACCTAATGCACCATAGGATAAGAAACCATTTTGGACACACCCGATGGTACTCCTAGGTTTGGTCTGTTTGGAGATAGTGCTAATCTTGATGCAAGATAGATGCACGGTCTGCATGGAACATACGATATGGTCAGAAATCAATTAGGACACACTTGATATAACTCCTTGATGATGTGTGTCATATGGAATCTTGCTTCGGTTCGTTTAGAGACTGTTAGTTTTGGTAGAAGATATGTGCACGGTATACGCCAAATGCACCATAGGCTAAGAAACCATTTTAGACGCATCTGATGGTACTTGTAGTTGAAGAGGCTCAAGTGGAGGCTCGATTTGGTATGTTCAGATATAGTGCTAATCTTGATGCAAGATAGTTGCACAGTTTGCATGGAACGTAGCATATGTTAAGAAATCAATTTGGACGCACCCAATGGAACTCCTAGATGACGTGTGTCATATGTAATCTCGCTTTGGTCTGTTTGGAGACAATGTTAGTTTTGGTGTAAGATAGGTGCATAGTTTGTGCCTAATGCACTATAGTCTAAGAAACCATTTTTGACGCACCAGTTTGTACTCCTAGATGAAGAGGCTCAAGTGGAAGCTTGGTTCGGTCTGTTTGGAGATAGTGCTAATCTTGATGCAAGATAGGTGCACGGTTTGCATGGAACATACCATATGCTCAGAAAACAATTTGGACGCACCAGATGGAACTCCAAGATGACAAGTGTCATATGGAATCTCACTTCGGTCCGTTTAGAGATAGTGTTAGTTTTGGTGCAATATAGAAGCACGGTTTGCACCTAATGCACCATAGGATAAGAAACCATTTTGCACGCACCCGATGGTACTCCCAGGTCAAGGGGCTCAAGTGAAAGCTCAGTTTGGTCTGCTTGGAGATAGTGCTAATCTTGATGCATGATAGATGCACGGTTTGCATGGAACATACGATATGCTTAGAAATCAATTAGGACGCACCTGATATAACTCCTTATGATGTGTGTCATATGGAATCTTGCTTCGGTTCGTTTAGAGATAGTGTTAGTTTTGGGAGAAGATATGTGCACGGTTTACGCCTAATGCACCATAGGCTAAGAAACCATTTTAGACGCACCCGATGGTACTCGTAGTTGAAGAGGCTCAAATGGAGGCTCGATTTGGTTTGTTCAGATATAGTGCTAATCTTGATGCAAGATATTTGCACAGTTTGCAAGGAACGTACCATATGTTATGAGATCAATTTGGACGCACCCAATGGAACTCCTAGATGACGCGTGTCATATGGAATCTCGCTTCGGTCTGTTTGGAGACAATGTTAGTTTTGGTGTAAGATAGGTGCATAGTTTGTGCCTAATGCACTATAGTCTAAGAAACCATTTTTGACGCACCTGTTTGTACTCCTAGATGAAGAGGCTCAAGTGGAAGCTTGGTTCGGTTTGTTTGGAGATAGTGCTAATCTTGATGCAAGATAGGTGCACGGTTTGCATGGAACATACCATATGCTCAGAAAACAATTTGGACGCACCAAATGGAACTCCAAGATGACAAGTGTCATACGGAATCTCACTTGGGTCCGTTTAGAGACAGTGTTAGTTTTGGTGCAACATAGGTGCACGGTCTGCACCTAATGCACCATAGGATAAGAAACCATTTTGCACGCACCCGATGGTACTCCTAGGTCAAGGGGCTCAAGTGAAAGCTCAGTTTGGTCTGCTTGGAGAAGTTGCTATCTTGATTCATGATAGATGCACGGTTTGCATGGAACATACGATATGCTTAGAAATCAAGTAGGACGCACCTGATATAACTCCTTATGATGTGTGTCATATGGAATCTTGCTTCGGTTCGTTTAGAGATAGTGTTAGTTTTGGTAGAAGATATGTGCACGGTTTACGCCTAATGCACCATAGGCTAAGAAACCATTTTAGACGCACCCGATGGTACTCGTAGTTGAAGAGGCTCAAATGGAGGCTCGATTTGGTTTGTTCAGATATAGTGCTAATCTTGATGCAAGATATTTGCACAGTTTGCAAGGAACGTACCATATGTTATGAGATCAATTTGGACGCACCCAATGGAACTCCTAGATGACGCGTGTCATATGGAATCTCGCTTCGGTCTGTTTGGAGACAATGTTAGTTTTGGTGTAAGATAGGTGCATAGTTTGTGCCTAATGCACTATAGTCTAAGAAACCATTTTTGACGCACCTGTTTGTACTCCTAGATGAAGAGGCTCAAGTGGAAGCTTGGTTCGGTTTGTTTGGAGATAGTGCTAATCTTGATGCAAGATAGGTGCACGGTTTGCATGGAACATACCATATGCTCAGAAAACAATTTGGACGCACCAAATGGAACTCCAAGATGACAAGTGTCATACGGAATCTCACTTGGGTCCGTTTAGAGACAGTGTTAGTTTTGGTGCAACATAGGTGCACGGTTTGCACCTAATGCACCATAGGATAAGAAACCATTTTGCACGCACCCGATGGTACTCCTAGGTCAAGGGGCTCAAGTGAAAGCTCAGTTTGGTCTGCTTGGAGATAGTGCTAATCTTGATTCATGATAGATGCACGGTTTGCATGGAACATACGATATGCTTAGAAATCAATTAGGACGCACCTAATATAACTCCTTATGATGTGTGTCATATGGAATCTTGCTTCGGTTCGTTTAGAGATAGTGTTAGTTTTGGGAGAAGATATGTGCACGGTTTACGCCTAATGCACCATAGGCTAAGAAACCATTTTAGACGCACCCGATGGTACTCGTAGTTGAAGAGGCTCAAATGGAGGCTCGATTTGGTTTGTTCAGATATAGTGCTAATCTTGATGCAAGATATTTGCACAGTTTGCAAGGAACGTACCATATGTTATGAGATCAATTTGGACGCACCCAATGGAACTCCTAGATGATGTGTGTCATATGGAATCTCGCTTCGGTCTGTTTGGAGACAATGTTAGTTTCGGTGCAAGATAGGTGCATACTTTGTGCCTAATGCACCATAGTCTAAGAAACCATTTTTAACGCACCTGTTTGTACTCCTAGATGAAGAGGCTCAAGTGGAAGCTCGGTTCGGTCTGTTTGGAGATAGTACTAATCCTTATGCAAGGTAGGTGCATGGTTTGCATGGAACATACCATATGCTGAGAAATCAATTTAGATGCACCAGATGGAACTCCTAGATGACATGTGTCATATGGACTCTCACTTCGGTCCGTTTAGAGACAGTGTTAGTTTCGGTGCAAGATAGATGCACGGTATGCACCTAATGCACAATAGGATAAGAAACCATTTTGGACACACCCGATGGTACTCCTAGGTCAAGGGGCTCAAGTGAAAGATCGGTTTTGTCTTTTTGGAGATAGTGCTAATCTTGATGCAAGATAGATGCACGGTTTGCATGGAACATACGATATGGTCACAAATCAATTAGGACGCACTTGATATAACTCCTTGATGATGTGTGTCATATGGAATCTTGCTTCGGTTCATTTAGAGACTGTTAGTTTTGGTAGAAGATATGTGCACGGTATACGCCTAATGCACCATAGGCTAAGAAACCATTTTAGACGCATCTGATGGTGCTCGTAGTTGAAGAGGCTCAAGTGGAGGCTCGATTTGGTATGTTCAGATATAGTGCTAATCTTGATGCAAGATAGTGCACAGTTTGCATGGAACGTAGCATATGTTAAGAAATCAATTTGGACGCACCCAATGGAACTCCTAGATGACGTGTGTCATATGGAATCTCGCTTTGGTCTGTTTGGAGACAATGTTAGTTTTGGTGTAAGATAGGTGCATAGTTTGTGCCTAATGCACTATAGTCTAAGAAACCATTTTTGACGCACCAGTTTGTACTCCTAGATGAAGAGGCTCAAGTGGTATCGTAAGACCCCAAGGACTGAC
>NC_012871.2:36273722-36288155 GCF_000003195.3 Sorghum bicolor
ATTTCCGATGGAATCTTGCTTCGGTTCGTCCAGAGACTGTTAGTTTTGGTAGAAGATATGTGCACGGTATACGCCTAATGCACCATAGGCTAAGAAACCATTTTAGACGCATCTGATGGTACTCGTAGTTGAAGAGGCTCAAGTGGAGGCTCGATTTGGTATGTTCAGATATAGTGCTAATCTTGATGCAAGATAGTTGCACAGTTTGCATGGAACGTAGCATATGCTAAGAAATCAATTTGGACGCACCCAATGGAACTCCTAGATGACGTGTGTCATATGGAATCTCGCTTCGGTCTGTTTGGAGACAATGTTAGTTTTGGTGTAAGATAGGTGCATAGTTTGTGCCTAATGCACTATAGTCTAAGAAACCATTTTTGACGCACCTGTTTGTACTCCTAGATGAAGAGGCTCAAGTGGAAGCTTGGTTCGTTCTGTTTGGAGATAGTGCTAATCTTGATGCAAGATAGGTGCACGGTTTGCATGGAACTTACCGTATGCTCAGAAAACAATTTGGACGCACCAGATGGAACACCAAGATGACAAGTGTCATATGGAATCTCACTTCGGTCCGTTTAGAGACAGTGTTAGTTTTGGTGCAACATAGGGGCACGGTTTGCACCTAATGCACCATAGGATAAGAAACCATTTTGCACGCACCCGATGGCACTCCTAGGTCAAGGGGCTCAAGTGAAAGCTCAGTTTGGTCTGCTTGGAGATAGTGCTATTCTTGATGCATGATAGATGCACGGTTTGCATGGAACATACGATATGCATAGAAATCAATTAGGACGCACCTGATATAACTCCTTATGATGTGTGTCATTTGGAATCTTGCTTCGGTTCGTTTACACATAGTGTTAGTTTTGGTAGAAGATATGTGCACGGTTTACGCCTAATGTACGATAGGCTAAGAAACCATTTTAGACGCACCCGATGGTACTCGTAGTTGAAGAGGCTCAAATGGAGGCTCGATTTGGTTTGTTCGGATATAGTGCTAATCTTGATGCAAGATAGTTGCACAGTTTGCATGGAACGTACCATATGTTATGAAATCAATTTGGACGCACCCAATGAAACTCCTAGATGATGTGTGTCATATGGAATCTCGCTTCGGTCTGTTTGGAGACAATGTTAGTTTCAGTGCAAGATAGGTCCATAGTTTGTGCCTAATGCACCATAGTCTAAGAAACCATTTTTGACGCACCTGTTTGTACTCCTAGATGAAGAGGCTCATGTGGAAGCTCGGTTCGGTCTGTTTGGAGATAGTACTAATCCTTATGCAAGGTAGGTGCATGGTTTGCATGGAACATACCATATGCTCAGAAATCAATTTAGTTGCACCAGATGGAACTCCTAGATGACATGTGTCATATGGACTCTCACGTCGGTCCGTTTAGAGACAGTGTTAGTTTCGGTGCAAGATAGATGCACGGTTTGCACCTAATGCACCATAGGATAAGAAACCATTTTGGACACACCTGATGGTACTCCTAGGTCAAGGGGCTCAAGTGAAAGATCGGTTTGGTCTGTTTGGAGATAGTGCTAATCTTGATGCAAGATAGATGCACGGTTTGCATGGAACATACGATATGGTCAGAAATCAATTTGGACGCACTTGATATAACTCCTTGATGTTGTGTGTCATATGGAATCGGTGCAAGATAGGTCCATAGTTTGTTCCTAATGCACCATAGTCTAAGAAACCATTTTTGACGCACCTGTTTGTACTCCTAGATGAAGAGGCTCAAGTGGAAGCTCGGTTCGGTCTGTTTGGAGATAGTACTAATCCTTATGCAAGGTAGGTGCATGGTTTGCATGGAACATACCATATGCTCAGAAATCAATTTAGATGCACCAGATGGAACTCCTAGATGACATGTGTCATATGGACTCTCACTTCGGTCCATTTAGAGACAGTGTTAGTTTCGGTGCACGATAGATGCACGGTTTGCACCTAATGCACCATAGGATAAGAAACCATTTTGGACACACCCGATGGTACTCCTAGGTCAAGGGGCTCAAGTGAAAGATCGGTTTGGTCTGTTTGGAGATAGTGCTAATCTTGATGCAAGATAGATGCACGGTTTGCATGGAACATACGATATGGTCAGAAATCAATTAGGACGCACTTGATATAACTCCTTGATGATGTGTGTCATATGGAATCTTGCTTCGGTTCGTTTAGAGACTGTTAGTTTTGGTAGAAGATATGTGCACGGTATACGCCTAATGCACCATAGGCTAAGAAACCATTTTAGACGCATCTGATGGTACTCGTAGTTGAAGAGGCTCAAGTGGAGGCTCGATTTGGTATGTTCAGATATAGTGCTAATCTTGATGCAAGATAGTTGCACAGTTTGCATGGAACGTAGCATATGTTAAGAAATCAATTTGGACGCGCCCAATGGAACTCCTAGATGACGCGTGTCATATGGAATCTCGCTTCGGTCTGTTTGGAGACAATGTTAGTTTTGGTGTAAGATAGGTGCATAGTTTGTGCCTACTGCACTATAGTCTAAGAAACCATTTTTGACGCACCTGTTTGTACTCCTAGATGAAGAGGCTCAAGTGGAAGCTTGGTTCGGTCTGTTTGGAGATAGTGCTAATCTTGATGCAAGATAGGTGCACGGTTTGCATGGAACTTACCGTATGCTCAGAAAACAATTTGGACGCACCAGATGGAACACCAAGATGACAAGTGTCATATGGAATCTCACTTCGGTCCGTTTAGAGACAGTGTTAGTTTTGGTGCAACATAGGTGCACGGTTTGCACCTAATGCACCATAGGATAAGAAACCATTTTGCACGCACCCGATGGTACTCCTAGGTCAAGGGGCTCAAGTGAAAGCTCAGTTTGGTCTGCTTGGAGATAGTGCTATTCTTGATGCATGATAGATGAACGGTTTGCATGGAACATACGATATGCATAGAAATCAATTAGGACGCACCTGATATAACTCCTTATGATGTGTGTCATTTGGAATCTTGCTTCGGTTCGTTTAGAGATAGTGTTAGTTTTGGTAGAAGATATGTGCACGGTTTACGCCTAATGCACCATAGGCTAAGAAACCATTTTAGACGCACCCGATGGTACTCGTAGTTGAAGAGGCTCAAATGGAGGCTCGATTTGGTTTGTTCGGATATAGTGCTAATCTTGATGCAAGATAGTTGCACAGTTTGCATGGAACGTACCATATGTTATGAAATCAATTTCGACGCACCCAATGAAACTCCTAGATGATGTGTGTCATATGGAATCTCGCTTCGGTCTGTTTGGAGACAATGTTAGTTTCGGTGCAAGATAGGTCCATAGTTTGTGCCTAATGCACCATAGTCTAAGAAACCATTTTTGACGCACCTGTTTGTACTCCTAGATGAAGAGGCTCAAGTGGAAGCTCGGTTCGGTCTGTTTGGAGATAGTACTAATCCTTATGCAAGGTAGGTGCATGGTTTGCATGGAACATACCATATGCTCAGAAATCAATTTAGTTTCACCAGATGGAACTCCTAGATGACATGTGTCATATGGACTCTCACGTCGGTCCGTTTAGAGACAGTGTTAGTTTCGGTGCAAGATAGATGCACGGTTTGCACCTAATGCACCATAGGATAAGAAACCATTTTGGACACACCTGATGGTACTCGTAGGTCAAGGGGCTCAAATGAAAGATCGGTTTGGTCTGTTTGGAGATAGTGCTAGTCTTGATGCAAGATAGATGCACGGTTTGCATGGAACATACGATATGGTCAGAAATCAATTAGGACGCACTTGATATAACTCCTTGATGTTGTGTGTCATATGGAATCGGTGCAAGATTGGTCCATAGTTTGTGCCTAATGCACCATAGTCTAAGAAACCATTTTTGACGCACCTGTTTGTACTCCTAGATCAAGAGGCTCAAGTGGAAGCTCGGTTCGGTCTGTTTGGAGATAGTACTAATTCTTATGCAAGGTAGGTGCATGGTTTGCATGGAACATACCATATGCTCAGAAATCAATTCAGATGCACCAGATGGAACTCCTAGATGACATGTGTCATATGGACTCTCACTTCGGTCCATTTAGAGACAGTGTTAGTTTCGGTGCACGATAGATGCACGGTTTGCACCTAATGCACCATAGGATAAGAAACCATTTTGGACACACCCGATGGTACTCCTAGGTCAAGGGGCTCAAGTGAAAGATCGGTTTGGTCTGTTTGGAGATAGTGCTAATCTTGATGCAAGATAGATGCACGGTTTGCATGGAACATACGATATGGTCAGAAATCAATTAGGACGCACTTGATATAACTCCTTGATGATGTGTGTCATATGGAATCTTGCTTCGGTTCGTTTAGAGACTGTTAGTTTTGGTAGAAGATATGTGCACGGTATACGCCTAATGCACCATAGGCTAAGAAACCATTTTAGACGCATCTGATGGTACTCGTAGTTGAAGAGGCTCAAGTGGAGGCTCGATTTGGTATGTTCAGATATAGTGCTAATCTTGATGCAAGATAGTTGCACAGTTTGCATGGAACGTAGCATATGTTAAGAAATCAATTTGGACGCACCCAATGGAACTCCTAGATGACGCGTGTCATATGGAATCTCGCTTCGGTCTGTTTGAAGACAATGTTAGTTTTGGTGTAAGATAGGTGCATAGTTTGTGCCTAATGCACTATAGTCTAAGAAACCATTTTTGACGCACCTGTTTGTACTCCTAGATGAAGAGGCTCAAGTGGAAGCTTGGTTCGGTCTGTTTGGAGATAGTGCTAATCTTGATGCAAGATAGGTGCACGGTTTGCATGGAACTTACCGTATGCTGAGAAAACAATTTGGACACACTAGATGGAACACCAAGATGACAAGTGTCAGATGGAATCTCACTTCGGTCCGTTTAGAGACAGTGTTAGTTTTGGTGCAACATAGGGGCACGGTTTGCACCTAATGCACCATAGGATAAGAAACCATTTTGCACGCACCCGATGGCACTCCTAGGTCAAGGGGCTCAAGTGAAAGCTCAGTTTGGTCTGCTTGGAGATAGTGCTATTCTTGATGCATGATAGATGAACGGTTTGCATGGAACATACGATATGCATAGAAATCAATTAGGACGCACCTGATATAACTCCTTATGATGTGTGTCATTTGGAATCTTGCTTCGGTTCGTTTAGAGATAGTGTTAGTTTTGGTAGAAGATATGTGCACGGTTTACGCCTAATGCACCATAGGCTAAGAAACCATTTTAGACGCACCCGATGGTACTCGTAGTTGAAGAGGCTCAAATGGAGGCTCGATTTGGTTTGTTCGGATATAGTGCTAATCTTCATGCAAGATAGTTGCACAGTTTGCATGGAACGTACCATATGTTATGAAATCAATTTGGACGCACCCAATGAAACTCCTAGATGATGTGTGTCATATGGAATCTCGCTTCGGTCTGTTTGGAGACAATGATAGTTTCGGTGCAAGATAGGTCCATAGTTTGTGCCTAATGCACCATAGTCTAAGAAACCATTTTTGACGCACCTGTTTGTACTCCTAGATGAAGAGGCTCAAGTGGAAGCTCGCTTCGGTCTGTTTGGAGATAGTATTAATCCTTATGCAAGGTAGGTGCATGGTTTGCATGGAACATACCATATGCTCAGAAATCAATTTAGTTGCACCAGATGGAACTCCTAGATGACATGTGTCATATGGACTCTCACGTCGGTCCGTTTAGAGACAGTGTTAGTTTCGGTGCAAGATAGATGCACGGTTTGCACCTAATGCACCATAGGATAAGAAACCATTTTGGACACACCTGATGGTACTCCTAGGTCAAGGGGCTCAAATGAAAGATCGGTTTGGTCTGTTTGGAGATAGTGCTAGTCTTGATGCAAGATAGA
Organism: Sorghum bicolor; assembly: GCF_000003195.3. NCBI lineage: Eukaryota > Viridiplantae > Streptophyta > Magnoliopsida > Poales > Poaceae > Sorghum > Sorghum bicolor. The sequence continues at coordinate 36,279,599 of NC_012871.2, forward strand.
TGCACAGTTTGCATGGAACATACGATATGGTCAGAAATCAATTAGGACGCACTTGATATAACTCCTTGATGTTGTGTGTCATATGGAATCGGTGCAAGATTGGTCCATAGTTTGTGCCTAATGCACCATAGTCTAAGAAACCATTTTTGACGCACCTGTTTGTACTCCTAGATCAAGAGGCTCAAGTGGAAGCTCGGTTCGGTCTGTTTGGAGATAGTACTAATTCTTATGCAAGGTAGGTGCATGGTTTGCATGGAACATACCATATGCTCAGAAATCAATTTAGATGCACCAGATGGAACTCCTAGATGACATGTGTCATATGGACTCTCACTTCGGTCCGTTTAGAGATAGTGTTAGTTTCGGTGCAAGATAGATGCACGGTTTGCACCTAATGCACCATAGGATAAGAAACCATTTTGGACACACCCAATGGTACTCCTAGGTCAAGGGGCTCAAGTGAAAGATCGGTTTGGTCTGTTTGGAGATAGTGCTAATCTTGATGCAAGATAGATACACAGTTTGCATGGAACATACGATATGGTCAGAAATCAATTAGGACGCACTTGATATAACTCCTTGATGTTGTGTGTCATATGGAATCTTTCTTCGGTTCGTTTAGAGACTGTTAGTTTTGGTAGAAGATATGTGCACGGTATACGCCTAATGCACCATAGGCTAAGAAACCATTTTAGACGCATCTGATGGTACTCGTAGTTGAAGAGGCTCAAGTGGAGGCTCGATTTGGTATGTTCAGATATAGTGCTAATCTTGATGCAAGATAGTTGCACAGTTTGCATGGAACGTAGCATATGTTAAGAAATCAATTTGGACGCGCCCAATGGAACTCCTAGATGACGCGTGTCATATGGAATCTCGCTTCGGTCTGTTTGGAGACAATGTTAGTTTTGGTGTAAGATAGGTGCATAGTTTGTGCCTAATGCACTATAGTCTAAGAAACCATTTTTGACGCAGCTGTTTGTACTCCTAGATGAAGAGGCTCTAGTGGAAGCTTGGTTCGGTCTGTTTGGAGATAGTGCTAATCTTGATGCAAGATAGGTGCACGGTTTGCATGGTACATACCATATGCTCAGAAAACAATTTGGACGCACCAGATGGAACTCCAAGATGACAAGTGTCATATGGAATCTCACTTCGGTCCGTTTAGAGACAGTGTTAGTTTTGGTGCAACATAGGTGCACGGTTTGCACCTAATGCACCATAGGATAAGAAACCATTTTGCACGCACCCGATGGTACTCCTTGGTCAAGGGGCTCAAGTGAAAGCTCAGTTTGGTCTGCTTGGAGATAGTGCTAGTCTTGATGCATGATAGATGCACGGTTTGCATGGAACATGCGATATGCTTAGAAATCAATTAGGACGCACCTGATATAACTCCTTGATGATGTGTGTCATATGGAATCTTGCTTCAGTTTGTTTAGAGATAGTGTTAGTTTTGGTAGAAGATATGTGCACGGTTTACGCCTAATGCACCATAGGCTAAGAAACCATTTTAGACGCACCCGATGGTACTTGTAGTTGAAGAGGCTCAAATGGAGGCTCGATTTGGTTTGTTCGGATATAGTGCTAATCTTGATGCAAGATAGTTGCACAGTTTGCATGGAACGTACCATATATTATGAAATCAATTTGGACGCACCCAATGGAACTCCTAGATGATGTGTGTCATATGGAATCTCGTTTCGGTCTGTTTGGAGACAATGTTAGTTTCAGTGCAAGATAGGTGCATAGTTTGTGCCTAATGCACCATAGTCTAATAAACCATTTTTGATGCACCTGTTTGTACTCCTAGATGAAGAGGCTCAAGTGGAAGCTCGGTTAGGTCTGTTTGGATATAGTACTAATCCTTATGCAAGGTAGGTGCATGGTTTGCATGGAACATACCATATGCTCAGAAATCAATTTAGATGCACCAGATGGAACTCCTAGATGACATGTGTCATATGGACTCTCACTTCGGTCCGTTTAGAGACAGTGTTAGTTTCGGTGCACGATAGATGCACGGTTTGCACCTAATGCACCATAGGATAAGAAACCATTTTGGACACACCCGATGGTACTCCTAGGTCAAGGGGCTCAAGTGAAAGATCGGTTTGGTCTGTTTGGAGATAGTGCTAATCTTGATGCAAGATAGATGCACGGTTTGCATGGAACATACGATATGGTCAGAAATCAATTAGGACGCACTTGATATAACTCCTTGATGATGTGTGTCATATGGAATCTTGCTTCGGTTCGTTTAGAGACTGTTAGTTTTGGTAGAAGATATGTGCACGGTATACGCCTAATGCACCATAGGCTAAGAAACCATTTTAGACGCATCTGATGGTACTCGTAGTTGAAGAGGCTCAAGTGGAGGCTCGATTTGGTATGTTCAGATATAGTGTTAATGTTGATGCAAGATAGTTGCACAGTTTGCATGGAACGTACCATATGTTATGAAATCAATTTGGACGCGCCCAATGGAACTCCTAGATGATACGTGTCATATGGAATCTCGCTTCGGTCTGTTTGGAGACAATGTTAGTTTTGTTGTAAGATAGGTGCATAGTTTGTGCCTAATGCACTATAGTCTAAGAAACCATTTTTGACGCACCTGTTTGTACTCCTAGATGAAGAGGCTCAAGTGGAAGCTTGGTTCGGTCTGTTTGGAGATAGTGCTAATCTTGATGCAAGATAGGTGCACGGTTTGCATGGAACATACCATATGCTCAGAAAACAATTTGGACGCACCAGATCGAACTCCAAGATGACAAGTGTCATATGGAATCTCACTTCGGTCCGTTTACACACAGTGTTAGTTTTGGTGCAACATAGGTGCACAGTTTGCACCTAATGCACCATAGGATAAGAAACCATTTTGCACGCACCCGATGGTACTCTTAGGTCAAGGGGCTCAAGTGAAAGCTCAGTTTGGTCTGCTTGGAGATAGTGCTAATCTTGATGCATGACAGATGCACGGTTTGCATGGAACATTCGATATGCTTAGAAATCAATTAGGACGCACCTGATATAACTCCTTGATGATGTGTGTCATATGGAATCTTGCTTCGGTTTGTTTAGAGATAGTGTTAGTTTTGGTAGAAGATATGTGCACGGTTTACGCCTAATGCACCATAGGCTAAGAAACCATTTTAGACGCACCCGATGGTACTCGTAGTTGAAGAGGCTCAAATGGAGGCTCGATATGGTTTGTTCGGATATAGTGCTAATCTTGATGCAAGATAGTTGCACAGTTTGCATGGAACGTACCATATGTTATGAAATCAATTTGGACGCACCCAATGGAACTCCTAGATGATGTGTGTCATATGGAATCTCGCTTCGGTCTGTTTGGAGACAATGTTAGTTTCAGTGCAAGATAGGTGCATAGTTTGTGCCTCATGCACCATAGTCTAAGAAACCATTTTTGATGCACTTGTTTGTACTCCTAGATGAAGAGGCTCAAGTGGAAGCTCGGTTCGGTCTGTTTGCAGATAGTAGTAATCCTTATGCAAGGTAGGTGCATGGTTTGCATGGAACATACCATATGCCCAGAAATCAATTTAGATGCACCAGATGGAACTCCTAGATGACATGTGTCATATGGACTCTCACTTTGGTCCGTTTAGAGACAGTGTTAGTTTCGGTGCAAGATAGATGCACGGTTTGCACCTAATGCACCATAGGATAAGAAACCATTTTGGACACAACCGATGGTACTCCTTGGTCAAGGGGCTCAAGTGAAGGATCGGTTTGGTCTGTTTGGAGATAGTGCTAATCTTGATGCAAGATAGATGCACGGTTTGCATGGAACATACGATATGGTCAGAAATCAATTAGGACGCACTTGATATAACTCCTTGACGATGTGTGTCATATGGAATCTTGCTTCGGTTCGTTTAGAGACTGTAAGTTTTGGTAGAAGATATGTGCACGGTATACGCCTAATGCACCATAGGCTAAGAAACCATTTTAGACGCATCTGATGGTACTCGTAGTGGAAGAGGCTCAAGTGGAGGCTCGATTTGGTATGTTCAGATATAGTGCTAATCTTGATGCAAGATAGTTGCACAGTTTGCATGGAACGTAGCATATGTTAAGAAATCAATTTGGACGCACCCAATGGAACTCCTAGATGACGTGTGTCATATGGAATCTCGCTTCGGTCTGTTTGGAGACAATGTTAGTTTTGTTGTAAGATAGGTGCATAGTTTGTGCCTAATGCACTATAGTCTAAGAAACCATTTTTGACGCACCTGTTTGTACTCCTAGATGAAGAGGCTCAAGTAGAAGCTTGGTTCGGTCTGTTTGGAGATAGTGCTAATCTTGATGCAAGATAGGTGCACGGTTTGCATGGAACATACCATATGCTCAGAAAACAATTTGGACGCACCAGATGTAACTCCAAGATGACAAGTGTCATATGGAATCTCACCTCGGTCCGTTTAGAGACAGTGTTAGTTTTGGTGCAACATAGGTGCACGGTTTGCACCTAATGCACCATAGGATAAGAAACCATTTTGCACGCACCCGATGGTACTCCTAGGTCAAGGGGCTCAAGTGAAAGCTCAATTTGGTCTGCTTGGAGATAGTGCTAATCTTGATGCATGATAGATGCACGGTTTGCATGGAACATGCGATATGCTTAGAAATCAATAAGGACGCACCTGATATAACTCCTTGATGATGTGTGTCATATGGAATCTTGCTTCGGTTTGTTTAGAGATAGTGTTAGTTTTGGTAGAAGATATGTGCACGGTTTATGCCTAAATGCACCATAGGCTAAGAAACCATTTTAGACGCACCCGATGGTACTCGTAGTTGAAGAGGCTCAAATGGAGGCTCGATTTGGTTTGTTCGGATATAGTGCTAACCTTGATGCAAGATAGTTGCACAGTTTGCATGGAACGTACCATATGTTATGAAATCAATTTGGACGCACCCAATGGAACTCCTAGATGATGTGTGTCATATGGAATCTCGTTTCGGTCTGTTTGGAGACAATGTTAGTTTCGGTGCAAGATAGGTGCATAGTTTGTGCCTAATTCACCATAGTCTAAGAAACCATTTTTGACGCACCTATTTGTACTCCTAGATGAAGAGGCTCAAGTGGAAGCTCAGTTCGGTCTGTTTGGAGATAGTACTAATCCTTATGCAAAGTAGGTGCATGGTTTGCATGGAACATACCATATGCTTAGAAATCAATTTAGATGCACCAGATGGAACTCCTAGATGACATGTGTCATATGGACTCTCACTTCGGTCCGTTTAGAGACAGTGTTAGTTTCGGTGCAAGATAGATGCACGGTTTGCACCTAATGCACCATAGGATAAGAAACCATTTTGGACACCCGATGGTACTCCTAGGTCAAGGGGCTGAAGTGAAAGATTGGTTTGGTCTGTTTGGAGATAGTGCTAATCTTGATGCAAGATAGATGCACGGTTTGCATGGAACATACGATATGGTCAGAAATCAATTAGGACGCACTTGATATAACTCCTTGATGATGTGTGTCATATGGAATCTTGCTTCGGTTCGTTTAGAGACTGTTAGTTTTGGTAGAAGATATGTGCACGGTATACGCCTAATGCACCATGGGCTAAGAAACCATTTTAGACGCATCTGAGGGTACTCGTAGTTGAAGAGGCTCAAGTGGAGGCTCGATTTGGTATGTTCAGATATAGTGCTAATCTTGATGCAAGATAGTTGCACAGTTTGCGTGGAACGCAGCATATGCTCAGAAAACAATTTGGACACACCAGATGGAACTCCAAGATGACGCGTGTCATATGGAATCTCGCTTCGGTCTGTTTGGAGACAATGTTAGTTTTGGTGAAACATAGGTGCACGGTTTGCACCTAATGCACCATAGGATAAGAAACCATTTTGCACGCACCCGATGGTACTCCTAGGTCAAGGGGCTCAAGTGAAAGCTCAGTTTGGTCTGCTTGGAGATAGTGCTAATCTTGATGCATGATAGATGCACGGTTTGCATGGAACATACGATATGCTTAGAAATCAATTAGGACGCACCTGATATAACTCCTTATGATGTGTGTCATATGGAATCTTGCTTCGGTTCGTGTAGAGATAGTGTTAGTTTTGGTAGAAGATATGTGCACTGTTTACGCCTAATGCACCATAGGCTAAGAAACCATTTTAGACGCACCCGGTACTCGTAGTTGAAGAGGCTCAAATGGAGGCTCGATTTGGTTTGTTCGGATATAGTACTAATCTTGATGCAAGATAGTTGCACAGTTTGCATGGAACGTACCATATGTTATGAAATCAATTTGGACGCACCCAATGGAACTCCTAGATAATGTGTGTCATATGGAATCTCGCTTCGGTCTGTTTGGAGACAATGTTAGTTTCGGTGCAAGATAGGTGCATAGTTTGTGCCTAATGCACCATAGTCTAAGAAACCATTTTTGACGCACCTGTTTGTACTCCTAGATGAAGAGGCTCAAGTGGAAGCTCGGTTCGGTCTGTTTGGAGATAGTACTAATCCTTATGCAAGGTAGGTGCATGGTTTGCATGGAACATACCATATGCTCAGAAATCAATTTAGATGCACCAGATGGAACTCCTAGATGACATGTGTCATATGGACTCTCACTTCGGTCCGTTTAGAGACAGTGTTAGTTTCGGTGCAAGATAGATGCACGGTTTGCACCTAATGCACCATAGGATAAGAAACCATTTTGGACACACCCGATGGTACTCCTAGGTCAAGGGGCTCAAGTGAAAGATCGGTTTGGTCTGTTTGGAGATAGTGCTAATCTTGATGCAAGATAGATGCACGGTTTGCATGGAACATACGATATGGTCAGAAATCAATTAGGACACACTTGATATAACTCCTTGATGATGTGTGTCATATGGAATCTTGCTTCGGTTCGTTTAGAGACTGTTAGTTTTGGTAGAAGATATGTGCACGGTATACGCCTAATGCACCATAGGCTAAGAAACCATTTTAGACGCATCAAATGGTACTCGTAGTTGAAGAGGCTCAAGTGGAGGCTCGATTTGGTATGTTCAGATATAGTGCTAATCTTGATGCAAGATAGTTGCACAGTTTGCATGGAACGTAGCATATGTTAAGAAATCAATTTGGACGCACCCAATGGAACTCCTAGATGACGTGTGTCATATGGAATCTCGCTTCGGTCTGTTTGGAGACAATGTTAGTTTTGGTGTAAGATAGGTGCATAGTTTGTGCCTAATGCACTATAGTCTAAGAAACCATTTTTGACGCACCTGTTTGTACTCCTAGATGAAGAGGCTCAAGTGGAAGCTTGGTTCGGTCTGTTTGGAGATAGTGCTAATCTTGATGCAAGATAGGTGCACGGTTTGCATGGAACATACCATATGCTCAGAAAACAATTTGGACGCACCAGATGGAGCTCCAAGATGACAAATGTCATATGGAATCTCACTTCGGTCTGTTTAGAGACAGTGTTAGTTTTGGTGCAACATAGGTGCACGGTTTGCACCTAATGCACCATAGGATAAGAAACCATTTTGCACACACCCGATAGTACTCCTAGGTCAAGGGGCTCAAGTGAAAGCTCAGTTTGGTCTGCTTGGAGATAGTGCTAATCTTGATGCATGATAGATGCACGGTTTGCATGGAACATACGATATGCTTAGAAATCAATTAGGACGCACCTGATATAACTCCTTATGATGTGTGTCATATGGAATCTTGCTTCGGTTCGTTTAGAGATAGTGTTAGTTTTGGTAGAAGATATGTGCACGGTTTACGCCTAATGCACCATAGGCTAAGAAACCATTTTAGACGCACCCGATGGTACTCGTAGTTGAAGAGGCTCAAATGGAGGCTCGATTTGGTTTGTTCGGATATAGTGCTAATCTTGATGCAAGATAGTTGCACAGTTTGCATGGAATGTACCATATGTTATGAAATCAATTTGGACGCACCCAATGGAACTCCTAGATGATGTGTGTCATATGGAATCTCGCTTCGGTCTATTTGGAGACAATGTTAGTTTCGGTGCAAGATAGGTGCATAGTTTGTGCCAAATGCACCATAGTCTAAGAAACACTTTTTGACGCACCTGTTTGTACTCCTAGATGAAGAGGCTCAAGTAGAAGCTCGGTTCGGTCTGTTTGGAGATAGTACTAATCCTTATGCAAGGTAGGTGCATTGTTTGCATGGAACATACCATATGCTCAGAAATCAATTTAGATGCACTAGATGGAACTCCTAGATGACATGTGTCATATGGACTCTCACTTCGGTCCGTTTAGAGACAGTGTTAGTTTCGGTGCAAGATAGATGCACGGTTTGCACCTAATAAACCATAGGATAAGAAACCATTTTGGACACACCCGATGGTACTCCTAGATCAAGGGGCTCAAGTGAAAGATCGGTTTGGTCTGTTTGGAGATAATGCTAATCTTGATGCAAGATAGATGCACGGTTTGCATGGAACATACGATATGGTCAGAAATCAATTAGGACGCACTTGATATAACTCCTTGATGATGTGTGTCATATGGAATCTTGCTTCGTTTTTTAAACCAGTG
>NC_012871.2:36288255-36411488 GCF_000003195.3 Sorghum bicolor
TCGTCCTAAGTAAACACCCAGATGGAACTCTAAGATGACAAGTGTCATATGGAATCTCACTTCGGTCGGTTTAGAGACAGTGTTAGTTTTGGTGCAACATAGGTGCACGGTTTGCACCTAATGCACCATAGGATAAGAAACCATTTTGCACGCACCCGATGGTACTCCTAGGTCAAGGGGCTCAAGTGAAAGCTCAGTTTGGTCTGCTTGGAGATAGTGCTAATCTTGATGCATGATAGATGCACGGTTTGCATGGAACATACGATATGCTTAGAAATCAATTAGGACGCACCTGATATAACTCCTTATGATGTGTGTCATATGGAATCTTGCTTCGGTTCGTTTAGAGATAGTGTTAGTTTTGGTAGAAGATATGTGCACGGTTTACGCCTAATGCACCATAGTCTAAGAAACCATTTTAGACGCACCCGATGGTACTCGTAGTGGAAGAGGCTCAAATGGAGGCTCGATTTGGTCTGTTCGGATATAGTGCTAATCTTGATGCAAGGTAGTTGCACAGTTTGCATGGAACGTACCATATGTTATGAAATCAATTTGGACGCACCTAATGGAACTCCTAGATGATGTGTGTCATATGGAATCTCGCTTCGATCTGTTTGGAGACAATGTTAGTTTCGGTGTAAGATAGGTGAATAGTTTGTGCCTAATGCACCATAGTCTAAGAAACCATTTTTGACACACCTGTTTGTACTCCTAGATGAAGAGGCTCGTTTGGAAGCTCGGTTCGGTCTGTTTGGAGATAGTACTAATCCTTATGCAAGGTAGGTGCATGGTTTGCATGGAACATACCATATGCTGAGAAATCAATTTAGATGCACCAGATGGAGCTCCTAGATGACATGTGTCATATGGACTCTCACTTCGGTCTGTTTAGAGACAATGTTAGTTTCGGTGCAAGATAGATGCACGGTTTGTACCTAATGCACCATAGGATAAGAAACCATTTTGGACACACACGATGGTACTCCTAGGTCAAGGGGCTCAAGTGAAAGATCGGTTTGGTCTGTTTGGAGATAGTGCTAATCTTGATGCAAGATAGATGCACGGTTTGCATGGAACATACGATATGGTCAGAAATCAATTAGGACGCACTTGATATAACTCCTTGATGATGTGTGTCATATGGAATCTTGCTTCGGTTCGTTTAGAGACAGTGTTAGTTTTGGTAGAAGATATGTGCACGGTTGACGCCTAATGCACCATAGGCTAAGAAACCATTTTAGACGCATCTGATGGTACTCGTAGTTGAAGAGGCTCAAGTGGAGGCTCGATTTGGTATGTTCAGATGTAGTGCTAATCTTGATGCAAGATAGTTGCACAGTTTGCAGGGATCGTAGCATATGTTAAGAAAGCAATTTGGATGCACCCAATGGAACTCCTAGATGACGTGTGTCATATGGAATCTCGCTTCGGTCTGTTTGGAGATAATGTTAGTTTCGGTGCAAGATAGGTGCATAGTTTGTGCCTAATGCACTATAGTCTAAGAAACCATTTTTGACGCACCTGTTTGTACTCCTAGATGAAGAGGCTCAAGTGGAAGCTTGCTTCGGTCTGTTTGGAGATAGTGCTAATCTTGATGCAAGATAGGTGCACGGTTTGCATGGAACATACCATATGCTTGGAAATCAATTTGGATGCACCCAATGGAACTCCTTGATGACGTGTGTCATATGGAATCTCGCTTTGGTCTGTTTAGAAACAGTGTTAGTTTCAGTGCAAGATATGTGCATGGTTTGCACCTAATGCACCATAGTCTAAGAAACCATTTTGGAAGCACTTGTTGGTACTTCGGTGAAGAGGCTCAAGTGGAAGCTCGGTTTGATCTGTTTGGAGATAGTGCTAATCTTGATGCAAGATAGATGCACGGTCTGCATGGAACATACCATATGCTTAGAAATTAATTTAGACACACCTAATAGAACTCCTTCAGGTCCTGTGTCATATGGAATCTCGCTTTGGTGTGCTTAGCGACAGTATTAGTTTCGGTGCAAGATATGTGCACGTTTTGCGCATAATGCACCAAAGTCTAAGAAACCATTTTGTAAGCACCTGTTGATACTCCTAGGTGAAGAGGCTCAAGTGGAGGCTCGGTTCGGTCTGTTTAGAGATAGTGCTAATCTTGATGCAAGATAGGTGCACGATTTGCATGGAACATACCATATGCTCAGAAAACAATTTGGACGCACCAGATGGAACTCCAAGATGACAAGTGTCATATGGAATCTCACTTCGGTCCGTTTAGAGACAGTGTTAGTTTTGGTGCAACATAGGTGCACGGTTTGCACCTAATGCACCATAGGATAAGAAACCATTTTGGACGCACCCGATGGTACTCCTAGGTCAAGGGGCTCAAGTGATATCTCAGTTTGGTCTATTTGTAGATAGTGCTAATCTTGATGCAAGATAGATGCACGGTTTGCATGGAACATACGATATGCTTAGAAATCAGTTAGGACGCACCTGATATAATTCCTTGATGATGTGTGTCATATGGAATCTTGCTCCGGATCGTTTAGAGACAGTGTTAGTTTTGGTAGAAGATATGTGCACGGTTTACGCCTAATGTACCATAGGCTAAGAAACCATTTTAGACGCACCCGATGGTACTCGTAGTTGAAGAGGCTCAAGTGGAGGCTCGATTTGGTCTGTTCGGAAATAGTTCCAATCTTGATGGAACATAGTTGCACAGTTTGCATGCAACGTACCATTTGTTAAGAAATCAATTTGGACGCACCCAATGGAACTCCTAGATGACGTGTGTCATATGGAATCTCGCTTCAGTCTGTTTGGTGACATGTTAGTTTCGGTGCAAGATAGGTGCATAGTTTGTGCCTAATGCATCATAGTTTAAGAAACCATTTTTGATGCTCCTGTTTGTACTCCTAGATGAAGAGGCACAAGTGGAAGCTCAGTTCGGTCTATTTGGAGATAGTGCTAATCTTGATGCAAGATAGGTGCACGGTTTGCATGGAACATACCATATGCTTTGAAATCAATTTGGATGCACCCGATGGAACTCCTTGATGACGTGTGTCGTATGGAATCTTGCTTTGGTCTGTTTAGAAATAGTGTTTGTTTCGGTGCAAGATATGTGCATGGTTTGCGCCTAATGCACCATAGTCTAAGAAACCATTTTGGAAGCACCTGTTGGTACTTCGGTGAAGAGGCTCAAGTGAAAGCTCGGTTTGATATATTTGGAGATAGTGCCAATCTTGATGCAAGATAGGTGCATGATTTGCAAGGAACATACTGTAGGATCTCCTGGAAGTTAAAGAGGCCTAGAGGGGGGGTGAATAGGCCTGCGAAAATTCAACTCAAAACTCTGTTAGAATAGAGGGCGGCACTGCCGGCCTTCAAATAAAATACCAAAGGTGGTACTACTTTGCAGGAAGTAAACTTAGGTGGTGAAGAACACAATCCTGCAAAACAAAGATAAGATCCAGTATGAAGACTGGATGTCAAAGAAAAGTCTCTCAAGACTAGATCAGGCCACCAAACCCTAGAAGAGTATAACTTGAGAAATAATCTGCAAGAAGCACACAAGACTCAGTGATTTATCCCGTGGTTCAGCTCACCACAAAGGCTTGCCTAGGTCCACGTTGTTGAGGAAGCCACACTAGGCTTAGGCTTGCCACAAAGGCTTGCCCTACCCTCATTCTCAAGTCAAGAGAGTGAACTCTTGAAGTGAGGGGTAATTTCTTAGCTGCAAAACAAGTTTACAAACCTCCCAAGGCTGCCACACAAGAGGGCAAGCTCATGGGCGACGCCTAGCCAGCTAGGAGCAAGCTCCAAGAGTAACAAACCCTAGAACCTCCGACCAAACATGAACGAAATGCTCTTAGACCCTGGGAATCAGTGGATCTACTCTCCAATCGAGTTTTGCTGCCTTTTCTCTCAAAGATTGATGGTTGAAATCAAAGATTGCTTGAGGGATGGAGGGCAACAATGGAGGAGAGAGAGAGAGAAAGCTCTGGTCTGTCTGAGCAAGAGATAAGTCGTCTGAGGTCTGTGATGACCGTTGTGAGGAGCGTCCAGAGGTAAAGACATCCCCTAGGTCCCAACGGTCAGGAGAGGGCGGCACTGCCGCCCTAGCCAGAGCAGGTTAAGAAAGAAACTGTTTTGCGTGCTGCTTTGCCTAAGAAAGAGGATGTTGTTTTGTGAAGATGAGCATCTGGTTGCACAGTTGACCAATAATTCTAGAATTCCCCTTTATAGTACGGCTTTTCCTAAACTAAAATAAAGAAAATAAAATGAAGTAACACATCCTTGAGTTTGGATCAGCTCAAACATATTTTTAGAATACCAGCAACCTGTACATCATTTCCATAAATTGATCCCCTGCTCATTAACTCGATAAAACTTGTTAGTCTTCTAATTTTGTTGTCATTAACACCAAAACCCACAATAGGGCTTGATTGCACTTACAATCTCCCCCTTTTTGGTGATTGATGACAACCTAATTAGAGCTTTCAACAACATAAACAAGAATTAAGATTTTCGAGCCAGGATTATAGGGGCCTCGCCCTGAAGATGTAAATGAGGATTGAATCCTAAAAGCTTGCTTTATGATGCAAGGTCTTACATCTTCAAGTAGGAGGACCTCCCCCTACATCCATGCCTACTGTGGGGTGTTGTGCAAAGCGTCACAAGACAAGACATGATGCAAACAGATATTGAAACAACAGAGCTGCTTGGCTGCTGAGGCATAGGGCGGCACTGCCGGCCTAATACCCAACAGTCAGACAACAACCAGAAAAACATAGCAGAAACTAGAGAGGAGAGACAACACAGTGAACTGAACTAAATAATAAAACCGCTGTTCTTAAAACAAGTCCATATCCAAAGCAAATAGTGAGATGAGGTAGCCATAATACATAAAATAGAGTTTTTCAACGGTTTTCTCTCACAACCTAAAGACTACTCTCAAAAGATAGGACATGAAGCGCAGCTAGATCTCAAAAATAATTTGACCCCTCTAATTTTCTCCCCCTTTGGCGTCAAACACCAAAAAGAGAAGAGAAAAGAAGAGAAATCACTCGTCGTCGCTGTCGGAGTCAACTCTAGCACGTCCCTGAACATGAGTGGTCGAGGTGAAGCGAACGTCGAGGTGGAGCTAAAGAAGAAGGCCCAGCTGCCTCTGAAGGGTCACGAGGACGTCGAGAGTAGACACGTAGCAAGGTCTCCTGAACCTGTGGATCTTCCTCTGCTGCCCAGATCCCCTCATCATCACTATCATCACCATCAGGCTGCTCAAAGTGCTGCTCCTGTGCATCTCCATGGGGCTGCTCATCCTCAGAAGAGGTGTCTGACAGACTAGGTAGGTTAGGGAATTGAGGAGGAGGCCTAACTGGTGAAAGAGGTGGAAGACCAGCCAACTCCCTAGCTACCCTAACTGCCTCTCTGTTCTCCAAACGATCCTCATAAGCAGTGTTTGCAGCATAGGTACAGGTGGCAAAAATGGCCTTGATCCATTCACTCATCTTCCCCAGCTTCTTGCTCTTCTTTTTCCTGCCACTCCTAGTGGACTCAGGAACATCTCTGTGAGCAAAGGATGTCTCTCTAGTGGGTGAACCGGTTGCTGCCCCGCTGCTCCCCTTACCCCCATGTGTCTTCTTTATGTTGTAAACACCATGAATGCAGTCATTGGGGAATCTCTGACCTGAAAACCTCTTAATCATGAACATCAGATAAGGTGCATATGGCAGCGACCTTCTTCCATCATCCATGACATAAGCTAACTCAACCCAAATAAATCTTCCTACATTGAATCTCTCACCACTCTGGGAATCTAGACAACACATTAGTGATATATCCATTTAGATCAGTTGCATTGTCCATGGGATTGAGAGTGATTCTAAACAAGTTGTTCATGGTGTAATAAATTGCCTTGAACCCTGTCCTTCTCCCATCAGCCTTGCTAGGATCTTCCCACATAAAACTCACCTCATGTGGCTCAAGGCGACACACATCATGGATCCTACTGAAAGATCTGTGAATCTGTCCAAAACCAAGAATACGACAGAAGGTGACAAAATCAATGCGATAATGCCTACCATCTGTCATCCAATGGATCTCATCCTCATCCCTATTCCAAAAATATGTGGCATGAAACTGTGCAAGTATTTCTCTATTCCAATCATACCTGAAACTCATGATATCAGTCAACTGGAATCTGTCACATGTCTTTATGGCAGCAGCAAACTCATTTCTATCTTGCAGCTCATTGAAATCAACATATTGCATCTTGCAGATTTTGCCCCTAGGCTTTGTCATGATGGCTGTGGCATAGAAGTTGGAGTGGAACACATTCAAAAATCTATAATCAACCCCCAACAGCTTATCTGCAGCATAGGGATCAATCTCTCTGGCATCACCAGTAGCCTTCCAACTCCTCCCATAGTCAACCACTGTATGTCTCACATTGTTGTGAGGCTCTGTGAGAACAAACTCATCCTCATTGTCCCTCATATAGCTGTCATCAAACTTTGTGAGGTGATTTGGTGTGCCATGCATAATTGGGATGGTGTATCCAATCCTTTGATTCATTTCCTCCTCAGCCACATATTGATCATGTGCTGCTCTATCAGTGGCTCGAGGTGCTGCACCACTACCTCCTGCTGTCCTCCCCCTACCTCTACGAGCCAATTGCTTCGCCAACACTTTCCTCTTTCCCCTAGCATCATCTCCTTCTCGATCCATCTTATGCATTGAATGAAGAGGAAAGAAGAGCAATGCCCAAGGCTTGAGCGGGGGGGGGGGGAGTCACCAGCAATGAGAGGAGAGGATGGGAACTCGCCAAGGGCTGTGGAGATCATGGCTATGAGCACTTGCACCTTGCCTAACCCTAGAGGAGAGGAGAACGAGAAGGGAGGTGTTGTGCACGTCTGGGAGAGAAAGGAAAGAGGAGGGGCGGAGCCAGAGAGAAAAGAGGTAGAGGGAGATGGGCCCCACGCCTCTGCCAAATTGGGCCCGAATCCATTGTGGATTCAAAGGGCGGCACTGCCGGCCTTAATGGGCGGCACTATCGCCCTGTCCAACTTGCAGGGGTACAGCTAAATCCTTTTCCTATTCTTTACTTTAGATAAGGACAGGTTAATCCATAAGTATTATGATCAGCAAACAAACAACAATACATACTATGATCAAAATACTAAGAGACATTTTGTAAATGTTTTGAAAGACTTGTAAATCAGCTTTTCAAGATTTTGCCTATGTCGCTAGGTTGACAAACATATATGTGCAGGATTTCAAGTCACGTTACGAGAATCAAGGATATTTAGTTCACTACGCAGCTCACAAAACCTTGACTCATCGAGGGGTTTAGTGAAGATATCGGCTAGTTGCTTTTCGGTGCTCACATGACGAATTTCAATATCTCCTTTAGCTTCGTGGTCTCTCAAGAAATGATGTCGGATGTCTATGTGTTTAGTTCTTGAGTGACTTACGGGGTTGTTTGCAAGCTTTATGGCGCTTTCATTGTCACATAATAATGGGATTTTGGTGAGGTGACATCCGAAATCTTGAAGGGTTTGCTTCATCCAAAGTAGTTGAGCACAGCATGCGCCGGCTACAACATACTCGGCCTCCGCAGTGGAAAGGGCTACACAATTTTGCTTCTTAGAGCTCCAAGACACTAAGGACCGTCCAAATAATTGACATGTCCCCGAAGTGCTTTTTCTATCTACTTTGCAACCGGCGTAATCGGAGTCCGAATAGCCAAGTAGACTGAACTTGGAACCCTTAGGATACCACAAGCCAAGGTTCAGTGTGTGAACTAGATATCGTAAGATTTTCTTAACAGCCACTAAGTGACACTCTTTCGGGTTGGCTTGAAATCTAGCACACATGCACACACACTAAGCATTATGTCCGGCCTAGATGCACATAAGTAAAGAAGAGAGCCAATCATGGAACGATATACCTTGATATCCACGGCTGTCCCTTCTTCATTTAGATCAAGATGTCCATTAGTTGGAATGGGAGTTTTGATAGGCTTGGCATTCACCATGTCAAACTTCTTGAGCATATCATGAGTGTACTTGGTTTGACTTATGAAAGTTCCTTCCTTCACTTGTTTGATTTGAAATCCAAGGAAGAACTTCAATTCACCCATCATGGACATCTCAAATCTCTTCGTCATGGTCCTACTAAATTCTTCAACATACAAATGATTAGTACTACCAAATATTATGTCATTGACATATATTTGGCACACAAATATATCATTACGAACTTTATGAGTGAAGAGTGTAGGATCGGCTTTCCCTATGTCAAAGCCTTGTTTAAGTAAGAATTCCTTAAGGCATTCATACCATGCTCTTGGTGCTTGTTTCAGCACATAGAGCGCCTTTTGGAGTTTGAACACATGGTTTGGAAACTGGGGGTCTTCAAATCCTGGTGGTTGCTCAACGTAGACCAATTCTTGTATTGGACCATTGAGGAATGCACTCTTGACATGCATTTGATATAACTTGAAGTCATGATGGGCAGCAAAAGCTAAGAGCATTCGAATTGCCTCAAGCCTTGCTATGTTTCTTCAAAATCCAATCCCTCTACTTGAGTAAATCCTTGAGCTACCAATCTTGCCTTGTTTCTTGTCACCACACCATGTTCATCCTGCTTGTTGCGAAAGACCCATTTTGTTCCAATAACATTGGTATTTGACCTTTCAACCAAGGTCCATACTTGATTTATCTCAAAGTTGTTAAGCTCTTCTTGCATTGCCATGACCCAATCCGGATCTCCAAGTGCTTGTTCTACCTTGAGTGGTTCCAAAGAGGAGACAAAACGAGTAAAATTGACAAAAGTTAACCAAATGAGATCTAGTTGTTACCCTTTTTCGAATGCTTCCAAGAATGTTGTCGACGGGATGATCTCGTTGTATAGTTTGTCGAAGTCTTGGATACTCATCAAGCTTTTTCTACTCCTCTGAACCTTCAGCTTCTTCTTGTTCAAAAATGGGCTCTAGGTTGATTCCTTCAACTTGTGATGTAGAAGCAGGAGGGTCTGCTGCTGAGGTGGAGGGGGCGGCACTGCCACCCTTAGGTGTGGCACTGCCGCCCTGCTGATTTCTAGCAGGTGTGTGTTGTGCATCCTTGTTGAGTACATCAGCGGAAATTTGTGCAGCAACAGCTGGTGGATCCTCCTCTTCTGAGACTTATCCTTCCAGTGGCCTAATGTCACCGATGGACATTTACTTGATTGCCTTACAAGGTGGATCTTCCTTTCCTACAACACTTAGATCAACTTGCTCCACTTGAGAGCCATTAGATTCTTCAAATGTCACATCTATCGACACTTCAACTCTACCTAGAGTTTTGTTGAAGACTCGATAGGCGTGCTCATTTGATCCATAGCTAAGAAGAAATCCTTCATCTACTTTAGGTGCAAACTTAGAGGTTTTGGGTCTTTTGTTTAGTATGAAGCATTTACACCCAAACACTCTAAAGTAGGACACCTTGGGTTTGTTACCGGTGAGAAGCTCATATGAAGTATTCTTGAGTTTCTTGTGTAGATAGAGGCGATTGATGGCATGGCAAGCGGTGTTGATGGCCTCACACCAAAATATATCCGACGTCTTATATTCATCAAGCATAGTTCTTGCCATGTCGATAAGTGTTCTATTCTTTCTCTCTACCACACCATTTTGTTGTGGGGTGTACGCGGTTGAAAATTCATGCTTGATGCCTTCATCATCAAGAAACTCTTCAACTTGAGTGTTTTTGAATTCGGTCCCATTGTCACTTCTTACTTTCTTGATAGGAAGACCAAATTCCTTTTGTGCTCGTCTAACAAAGGTTTTCACCTTGTCTTGCACCTGACACTTATCATAGAGAAAGAACACCCAAGTGAAACGAGAATAATCATCAACAATTACTAGTCCATATTTGTTACCCCCAAAGCTTAGGTAGGCGACCGGTCCAAAGAGATCCATGTGTATCAACTCCAAGGGTTGAGTGGTGGTCATTATGCTCTTTGGTGGGTGAGGTACACCTACTTGTTTTCCGGCCTGGCAAGCGCTACATATCCTGTCTTTTTCAAAACTAACATTTGTTAGTCCAAGGATGTGGTTGTCTTTCAAGAGTTTGGCCAAATTCCTCATCCCAACATGAGCTAGTCGGCGATGCCATAGCCAACCCATGCTGGATTTTGCCACGAAACAGGTCTCAATCTTGGTTTCACTCTTGCTGAAGTGAACAAGGTAAAGTTTATTTTTCAACCGAACCGTAAAGACAATAGAGGCATCCTCCCTCTTGAAGACTTCCACACCCTTATCCGTAAAGAGACAATTGTATCCCATTTCACATAGTTGAGAAACGGATAGCAAATTGTAACTCAACGAATCAACATGTAAGACATTTGAAATAGAATGATCAAGTGATATAGCTACTTTACCAAGACCTATCACTTCCCCTTTTGAGTTATCACCAAAAACAATGTTGTCATTGGAATTTGTTGTTGGGGAATATGATGAGAACATACTCGTTTCTCCGGTCATATGATTTGTACAGCCGTTATCAAGCACCCAACTTGATCCACCGGAGGAGTATGCCAGCAAAACAAGTTTAGTTGCTAGTTTTAGGTCCCCAATCATTCTTGGGGCCTCTCATGTTAGTCATAAGAATCTTAGGAACCCAAATAGAGGTGTGAAGAAAAATATTTCTGTCCTTCCCAATATACTTGGCAATCACTTCCCCTTTGCTGTTGTTTTTCAACACAAAACTAGAGTTCAAGCTTTGTCGAAATATTTGTGCCTTGGGTTGATAACTAAGCTTGCTTGGGTGCCCCAGATTAAATCTCTTGGCTTCAGAATCTTTTGCTCTTGCTCGTACATATGCTTCTTGGGCTTTTCACTAGCATAGGAAGAATGGATAGCCTTCCCTTTTCTGTGGGGGGCGGCACTGCCGCCCTTGGTTGGCAGTGCTCCTCGGGGCAGCCATGGTGTCACCTTCTGTGCAGGCTGTTCTGTACCCATTTTTCCTTTGCTAGTAAATTTCACACACTCATATCCATTTATTACCTTTCTTCCATTTGTCTTGGCCCCTTTCTTGAGACCAAGTCCATCCTTTATATAGGGATGTCTTCTATCCTTGTATTGTGCTTTCTTTGATAGATTCCCCTTGTCACTACTAACTTTGTTGCACTTCTCACTTATCACAACATTTAATCTTGAGATCTCTTTTCTCATTTCACACATGTTCATAAGGTTAGCAGCATGAGTATTTTTGTTAATGTTGTGGTAACTTTCACATTTTAGACTAGTCGAGGAATTAGAAGTGCCTTTTGTATTGGAGGGCTGTGAGTTGCTCTCCAAAAGAAGATAATATTGCTTCTCAAGTTTGTTGTGCTTTTCCTTTAAGAGACAATACTTATCGTTGAGTGCAATATTTGCCTTCTTTGTGAGAGCATGTTCTCTTTGTTCTTCAGTCAAGACCTTGGTCAAAGAGTCCACCTCACTTCTCTCGAACACAAGAGCTTCCTTACAAGCAATGTACATAGTTTCTTGCTCAAGTAAGTCATCATCTCTTGTTGCTAGCTCAGCTCGCACACTTTCTAAATCCTCTAATAGTTTAGTGATGAATATTTTAGTCTTAGGATCTAACTTTCTTGTTATTTGAACAAACTCATCATTGTCACTAAGATCATCGTCACTAGAGCTTTCACTAAGTTCACTACTTGATATATCACTAGAGATTGGAGAGGATTTGGATTTAGTTTTTACCTTCTCATCCTTTGCCATGAGACAAATGTGAGTGGAGATATGATCGTCGTCATCGGACATCTTGGAGAAGAGCTTCGGTGTTGAGGAGGATCCTTGAATTGTCACGGTTGCAACTTTCATATCCTCATCACTTGACTCTTTAGTTGAATCCCACTCATGTCCAATGTGTGCTTCTCCCAATTGCTTACTTTTCTTCTTGTATTCATGCTTGCCTTCTCTAGTGTTGTCCCTCTTGTAGTTATTCTCCTTCTTCTCATAAGGACATTTGGCAACAAAGTGATCGGTGCTGCCACAATTATAGCAAGTTCTCTTTTTCTTGTTTGGAAACTTTCTTCGGACAACTTTATATCCATTTTGCTTCAGCCCCTTGTGATATTTTCTTATGAATAAAGCCATGTCATCAATTTTCTTGAAATTAGTCCCTTGTGCTTCTTCTTCCTCACTTGAAGATGAGCTTGTGTCCTCTCTTGTTTGCACTTGTTTTGGTTCTTTAGATTGACTAGTTGATGCTTGCTTGCTGGCCTTGATCTTGTTTGAACTTCCTTTCTTGCTTGATTTGTTGGCTTTGAGAGCAACTTCTTTAATCTTCATGCCATCTAGCTTTGCTTGCAGCTCACCGAGCTTCCTTCTTTCATTTGCCTCTTCTCTTTGCATGTCAAAAGTCAACAATCTTCCAAGAACATCATTTGGTGTGAAGTGCTCAAACTTTTTCTTATCTCTAATCAAGGTGACTACGGTCTCATTTCTTGGTGAGTATGCTTCCAACATGATTTTCACCACCTTGTGATCATCAAGCTCTTCACAACCATACCCTCTAATTTTGCCAACCAAGGTCATCAATCTATCAAACATCTCTTGAGGACCTTCTCCATCCATTATCACAAACCTATTTAGCTTAGCCATCAATAGATCAATTTTGGCTCTTCTCACTTTGTCTACACCTTCATGTGCAAGATGTAAGGTGTCCCAAATCTGTTTTGCCACATCAAGATTCATCACTCTATTATACTCATTTCCATCTAGAGAACTAAGGAGAATGCTTGTGGCTTGTCCGTTGAGGTGGATAGCAGCTAGCTCTTCATTTGTTGGCCCTTCAGGATTCTCCGGTGCTTGAAATCCACTACACACAATTTCCCAAAGACCTGGGTGAAGACCGATAAGATAAGCCTTCATCATGTGCTTCCACTTAGCAAAGTTTGTCCCATCAAAATGAGGCAACTTCTCGGCAGGCACATTAATGAAAGACTTGTGGTCACGATTAGTCAAGTAAGAATAATTAATAGATACAGCTGAATATTTCTTCTTGTTGCTGCTCCCCTTGTCTTTGTTTCCCTTTTTCTTGTTCTTCTCTTGTTCCTTGGAAACGTGATACGATGCATCATCTTCACCATCTTCCGAGCTACTAGATAGCTCACTAGAAGAAGCATCATACGTCTTTCTTTCTTCTTGCTTTGTTCTTGCAGCCCTTCTTTTTGCTCTTTCTTCGCGTATGCACTTTCTTTCTTCTTTTCTTTTCAGCTTCTCATCATGCCTTTGTTGTTCTTCTTTTGATTTTTCTCCTTGCTTCTCTTCTCGCTCTTCTTTCCTTCTTTCCGCATTGGTGGTCTTGTCATCTTTGAGGGTGGCATTACTCGCTGTGGATAGTGACATCTCACTGCCGCTGCTTGCATCCTCGACAAGCACATCATCATCCTTTGGCTCTCGGGCGGATCTTGATCCTCTTCCAACTTCCATACTTCACGTGGTGAAGCGTATCTAAAGTAACGAGGCTCTGATACCACTTGTAGGATCTCCTAGAAGTTAAAGAGGCCTAGAGGGGGGTGAATAGGCCTGTAAAAACTCAACTCAAAACTCTGTTAGAACAGAGGGCGGCACTGCCGGCCTTCAAATAAAATACAAAGGTGGTACAACTTTGCAGGAAGTAAACTTAGGTGGTGAAGAACACAAGACTCAGTGATTTATCCCGTGGTTCAGCTCACCACAAAGGCTTGCCTAGGTCCATGTTGTTGAGGAAGCCACACTAGGCTTAGGCTTGCCACACTAGGCTTAGGCTTGCCACAAGAGCATTTCGTTCTCAAGTCAAGAGAGTGAACTGTTGAAGTGAGGGGTAATTTCTTAGCTGCAAAACAAGTTTACAAACCTCCCAAGGCTGCCACACAAGAGGGCAAGCTCATGGGCGACGCCTAGCCGGCTAGGAGCAAGCTCCAAGAGTAACAAACCCTAGAACCTCCGACCAAACGTGAACGAAATGCTCTTAGACCTTGGGAATCAGTGGATCTACTCTCCAATCGAGTTTTGCTGCCTTTTCTCTCAAAGATTGATGGTTGAAATCAAAGATTGCTTGAGGGATGGAGGGCAACAATGGAGGAGAGAGAGAGAGCTCTGGTCTGTCTAAGCAAGAGATAAGTCGTCTGAGGTCTATGATGACCATTGTGAGGAGTGTCCAGAGGCAAAGACATCCCCTAGGTCCCAACGGTCAGGAGAGGGCGGCACTGCCGCCCTGGCCAGAGCAGGTTAAGAAAGAAACTGTTTTGCGTGCTGCTTTGGCTGAGAAAGAGGATGTTGTTTTGTGAAGATGAGCATCTGGTTGCACAGTTGACCAACAATTCTAGAATTCCCCTTTATAGTACGGCTTTTCCTAAACTCAAATAATGAAAATAAAATGAAGTAACACATCCTTGAGTTTGGATCAGCTCAAACATATTTTCAGAATACCAGCAACCTGTACATCATTTCCATAAATTGATCCCCAGCTCATTAACTCGATAAAACTTGTTAGTCTTCTAATTTTGTTGTCATTAACACCAAAACCCACAATAGGGCTTGATTGCACTTACACATACCATATGCTTAGAAATCAATTTGGACGCACCCAATGGAACTAGATGACGTGTGTCAGATGGAATCTTGCTTCGGTCCGTTTGTAGACATTGTAAGTTCTAGTGCAAGATAGGTGCACAGTTTGCGCCTAATGCACTATAGTCAAAGAAACCATTTTGGACGCACTATTTCGTACTCTTGGGTGAAGAGGCTCAAGTGGAAGCTTGGTTCGGTCAGTTTGGAGATAGTTCTAATCCTTATGCATGGTAGGTGCATGGTTTGCATGGAACATACCTGACACTTATCAAAGAGAAAGAACACCCAAGTGAAACGAGAATAATCATCAACAGTTACTAGTCCATATTTGTTACCCCCAAAGCTTAGGTAGGCGACCGGTCCAAAGAGATCCATGTGTATCAACTCCAAGGGTTGAGTGGTGGTCATTATGCTCTTTGGTGGGTGAGGTACACCTACTTGTTTTCCGGCCTGGCAAGCGCTTTATCCCGTCTTTTTCAAAACTAACATTTGTTAGTCCAAGGATGTGGTTGTCTTTCAAGAGTTTGGCCAAATTCCTCATCCCAACATGAGCTAGTCGGCGATGCCATTGCCAACCCATGTTGGATTTTGCCACTAAACAGGTCTCAATCTTGGTTTCACTCTTGCTGAAGTCAACAAGGTAAAGTTTATTTTTCAACTGACCTGTAAAGACAATAGAGGCATCCTCCCTCTTGAAGACTTCCACACCCTTATCCGTAAAGAGATAATTGTATCCCATTTCACATAGTTGAGAAACGGATAGCAAATTGTAACTCAACGAATCAACATGTAAGACATTTGAAATAGAATGATCAAGTGATATAGCTACTTTACCAAGACCTATCACTTCCCCTTTTGAGTTATCACCAAAAACAATGTTGTCATTAGAATTTGTTGTTGGGGAATATGATGAGAACATACTCCTTTCTCTGGTCATATGATTTGTACAGCCGCTATCAAGCACCCAACTTGATCCACCGGAGGAGTATACCAGCAAAACAAGTTTAGTTGCTAGTTTTAGGTCCCCAATCATTCTTGGGGCCTCTCATGTTAGTCATAAGAATCTTAGGAACCCAAATAGAGGTGTGAAGATAAATATTTCTGTCCTTCCCACTTGGCAATCACTTCCCCTTTGCTGTTGTTTTTCAACACAAAACTAGAGTTCAAGCTTTGTCGAAATATTTGTGCCTTGGGTTGATAACTAAGCTTGCTTGGGTGCCCCAGATTAAATCTCTTGGCTTCAAAATCTTTTGCTCTTGCTGGTACATATGCTTCATGGGCTTTTCACTAGCATAGGAAGAATGGATAGCCTTCCCTTTTTTGTGGGGGGGCGGCACTGCCGCCCTTCACAGTGGCACTGCCGCCCTTGGTTGGCAGTGCTGCTCGGGGCAGCCATGGTGTCACCTTCTGTGCAGGCTTTTTTGTACCCATTTTTCCTTTGCTAGTAAATTTCGTACACTCATATCCATTTATTACCTTTCTTCCATTTGTCTTGGCCCCTTTCTTGAGACCAAGTCCATCCTTTATATAGGGATGTCTTCCATCCTTGTATTGTGCTTTCTTTGATGGATTCTCCTTGTCACTACTAACTTTGTTGCACTTCTCACTTATCACAACATTTAATCTTGAGATCTCTTTTCTCATTTCACACATGTTCATAAGGTTAGCAGCATGAGTATTTTTGTCAATGTTGTGGTAACTTTCACATTTTAGACTAGTGGAGGAATTAGAAGTGCCTTTTGTATTAGAGGGTTGTGAGTTGCTCTCCAAAAGAAGATAATATTGCTTCTCAAGTTTGTTGTGCTTTTCCTTTAAGACACAATACTTATCGTTGAGTGCAATATTTGCCTTCTTTGTGAGAGCATGTTCTCTTTGTTCTTCGGTTAAGACCTTGGTCAAAGAGTCCACCTCACTTCTCTCCAACACAAGACCTTCCTTACAAGCAATGTACATATTTTCTTGCTCAAGTAAGTCATCATCTCTTGTTGCTAGCTTAGCTCGCACACTTTCTAAATCCTCCAATAGTTTAGTGATGAATATTTTAGTCTTAGGATCTAACTTTCTTGTTATTTGAACAAACTCATCATTGTCACTAAGATCATCATCACTAGAGCTTTCACTAAGTTCACTACTTGATATATCACTAGGGATTGGAGAGGATTTGGATTTAGTTTTTACCTTCTCACCCTTTGCCATGAGACAAATGTGAGTCGAGATATGATCGTCGACATCGGACATCTTGGAGAAGAGCTTCGGTGTTGAGGAGGATCCTTGAATTGCCACGGTTGCAACATTCATATCGTCATCACTTGATTCTTTAGTTGAATCCCACTCATGTCCAATGTGTGCTTCTCCCAATTGCTTACTTTTCTTCTTGTATTCATGCTTGCCTTCTCTAGTGTTGTCCCTCTTGTAGTTATTCTCCTTCTTCTCATAAGGACACTTGGCAACAAAGTGATCGGTGCTGCCACAATTATAGCAAGTTCTCTTTTTCTTGTTTGGAAACTTTCTTCAGACAACTTTATATCCATTTTGCTTCAACCCCATGTGATACTTTCTTATGAATAAAGCCATGTCATCAATTTTCTTGAAATTAGTCCCTTGTGCTTCTTCTTCCTCACTTGAAGATGAGATTGTGTCCTCTCTTGTTTGCACTTGTTTTCGTTCTTTAGATTGACTAGTTGATGCTTGCTTGCTGTCCTTGATCTTGTTTGAACTTCCTTTCTTGCTTGATTTGTTGGCTTTGAGAGCAACTTCTTTAATCTTCATGCCATCTAGCTTTGCTTGCAGCTCACCGAGCTTCCTTCTTTCATTTGCCTCTTATCTTTGCATGTCAAAAGTCAACAATCTTCCAAGCACATCATTTGGTGTGAAGTGCTCAAACTTTTTCTTATCTCTAATCAAGGTAACTACGGTCTCATTTCTTGGTGAGTATGCTTCCAACATGATTTTCACCACCTTGTGATCATCAAGCTCTTCACAACCATACCCTCTAATTTTGCCAACCAAGGTCATCAATCTATCAAACATCTCTTGAGGACCTTCTCCATCAATTATCACAAACCTATTTAGCTTAGCCATCAATAGATCAATTTTGGCTCTTCTCACTTTGTCTACACCTTCATGTGCAAGATGCAAGGTGTCCCAAATCTGTTTTGCCACATCAACATTCATCACTCTATTGTACTCATTTCCACCTAGAGCACTAAGGAGAATGCTTGTGGCTTATCCGTTGAGGTGGACAGCAGCTAGCTCTTCATTTGTTGGCCCTTCGGGGTTCTTCGGTGCTTGAAATCCACTACACACAATTTCCCAAAGACCGGGGTGAAGACCGATAAGATAAGCCTTCATCAAGTGCTTCCACTTAGCAAAGTTTGTCCCATCGAAATGAGGCAACTTCCTAGCAGGCACATTAATGAAAGACTTGCGGTCACGATTAGTCAAGTAAGAATAATTAATGGATACAGCTGAATATTTCTTCTTGTTGCTGCTCCCCTTGTCTTTGTTTCCCTTTTTCTTGTTCTTCTCTTGTTCCTTGGAAACGTGATACGATGCATCATCATCACCATCTTCCGAGCTACTAGATAGCTCACTAGAAGAAGCGTCATACGTCTTTCTTTCTTCTTGCTTTGTTCTTGCAGCCCTTCTTTTTGCTCTTTCTTCGCGTATGTGCTTTCTTTCTTCTTTTCTTTTCAGCTTCTCATCATGCCTTTGTTGTTCTTCTTTTTCTTTTCTCCTTGCTTCTCTTCTCGCTCTTCTTTCTTTCTTTCTTTCTTTTCGCATCGGTGGTCTTGTCATCTTTGAGGGTGGCATTACTCGCTGTGGATAGTGACATCTCACTGCCGCTGCTTGCATCCTCGACAATCACATCATCATCCTTTGGCTCTCGGGCGAATCTTGATCCTCTTCCAACTTCCATACTTCACATGGTGAAGCGTATCTGAAGTAACGAGGCTCTGATACCACTTGTAGGATCTCCTAGAAGTTAAAGGGGCCTAGAGTGGGGTGTGAATAGGCCTGTAAAAACTCAACTCAAAACTTTGTTAGAACAGAGGGCGGCACTGTCGGCCTTCAAATAAAATACAAAGGTGGTACAACTTTCTAGGAAGTAAACTTAGGTGGTGAAGAACACAAGACTCTGTGATTTATCCCGTGGTTCAGCTCACCACAAAGGCTTGCCTAGGTCCATGTTGTTGAGGAAGCCACACTAGGCTTAGGCTTGCCACAAAGGCTTGCCCTACCCTCGTTCTCAAGTCAAGAGAGTGAACTCTTGAAGTGAGGGGTAATTTCTTAGCTGCAAAACAAGTTTACAAACCTCCCAAGGCTGCCACACAAGAGGGCAAGCTCATGGGCGACGCCTAGCCGGCTAGGAGCAAGCTCCAAGAGTAACAAACCCTAGAACCTCCGACCAAACGTGAACGAAATGCAGCTAAGAGATAAGTCGTCTGAGCAAGAGATAAGTCGTCTGAGGTCTGTGATGACCGTTGTGAGGAGCGTCCAGAGGTAAAGACGTCCCCTAGGTCCCAACGGTCAGGAGAGGGCGGCACTGCCGCCCTGGCCAGAGCAAGTTAAGAAAGAAATTGTTTTGCGTGCTGCTTTGGCTGAGAAAGAGGATGTTGTTTTGTGAAGATGAGCATCTGGTTGCACAGTTGACCAACAATTCTAGAATTCCTCTTTATAGTACGGCTTTTCCGAAATTGAAATAAAGAAAATAAAATGAAGTAACACATCCTTGAGTTTGGATCAGCTCAAACATATTTTCAGAATACCAGCAACCTGTACATCATTTCCATAAATTGATCCCCTGCTCATTAACTTGATAAAACTTGCTAGTCTTCTAATTTTGTTGTCATTAACACCAAAACCCGCAATAGGGCTTGATTGCACTTACACATACCATATGCTTAGAAATCAATTTGGACGCACCCAATGGAACACCTAGATGACGTGTGTCAAATGGAATCTTGCTTCGGTCCGTTTGTAGACATTGTAAGTTTTAGTGCAAGATAGGTGCATAGTTTGCGCCTAATGCACTATAGCCTAAAAAACCATTTTGGACGCACTATTTGGTACTTTGGGTGAAGAGGCTCAAGTGGAAGCTTGGTTCGGTCGGTTTGGAGATAGTTCTAATCCTTATGCAAGGTAGGTGCATGGTTTGCATGGAACATACCATATGCTTGGAAATCAATTTGGATGCACCCGATGGAACTCCTTGACGACGTGTGTCATATGGAATCTCGCTTTGGTTCATTTGGAGACATTGTTAGTTTCGGTGCAAGATAGGTGCACAGTTTGCACCTAATGCACCATAGTCTAAGAAACCATTTTGGACGCACTTGTTGGTACTCCTAGGTGAAGGGGCTCAAGTGGATGCTCGGTTCGGTCTGTTTGGAGATAGTGCTAATCTTGATGCAAGATAGGTGCACAGTTTGCATGGAACATACCAAATGCTTGGAAATCAATCTAGACGCACATGATGGAACTCTTAGATGACGTGTGTCATACAAAATCTTGCTTTGATCTGTTTAGAGATAGTGTTAGTTCCGGTGCAAGATAGGTGCAAGGTTTGCACATAATGCAGCATAGGCTAAGAAACCATTTTGGACACACCTGATGGTACTCCTAGGTAAAAGGCTCAAGTGAAAGCTCGATTTGGTCTATTTGGAGATAGTGCTAATCTTGATGCAAGATAGATGCACGGTCTGCATGAAACGTACCATGTGCTTAGAAATTAATTTGGACACACCCGATACAACTCCTTGATGATGTGTCATATGGAATCTTGCTTTGGTGTGCTTAGAGATAGTATTAGTTTCGGTGCAAGATATGTGCACGGTTTGCGCCTAATGCACCAAAGTCTAAGAAACCATTTTGGCAACACCTGTTGGTACTCCTAGGTGAAGAGGCTCAAGTGGAGGCTTGGTTCGGTCTGTTTAGAGATGGTGCTAGTCTTGATGCAAGATAGGTGCACGATTTGCATGGAAACTATTTTGGATGCACTATTTTGTACTCCTGGGTGAAGAGGCACTTTTTGGTACTCCTAGGTGAAGAGGCTCAAGTGTAAGCTTGGTTCGGTCATTTTGGAGATAGTGCTAATCCTTATGCACGGTAAGTGCATGGTTTGCATGGAACATACCATATGCTTGGAAATCAATTTGGATGCACCCGATGGAACTCCTTGTGGACGTGTGTCATTTGGAATCTCGCTTCAGTCCATTTGGGGACATTGTTAGTTTCGGAGAAAGATAGGTGCACAGTTTGCATGGAAACCATTTTGCACACACTTGTTGGTACTCCTAGGTGAAGGGGCTCAAGTGGATGCTCAGTTCGGTCTGTTTGGAGATAGTGCTAATCTTGATGCAAGATAGATGCACAGTTTGCATGGAACATATGATATGCATAGAAATCAATTAGGACGCACCAGATATAACTCCTTGATGATTTGTGTCATATGGAATCTTGCTTCAGATCGTTTAGAGAATGTGTTAGTTTTAGTAGAAGATATGTGCACGGTTTACGCCTAATGCACCATAGGCTAAGAAACCATTTTGGAAGCACCTGTTGGTACTCGTAGTTGAAGAGGCTCAAGTGGAGGCTCGATTTGGTCTGTTCGGATATAGTGCTAATCTTGATGCAAGATAGTTGCACAGTTTGCATGCAACGTACCATATGTTAAGAAATCAATTTGGACGCACCCAATGGAACTCCTAGATGACGTGTGTCATATGGAATCTCGCTTCGATCGGTTTGCACGTAATGCAGCATAGGCTAAGAAATCATTTTGGACGCACCTGATGGTACTCTTAGGTAAAAGGCTCAAGTGAAAGCTCGGTTTGGTCTATTTGGAGATAGTGCTAATCTTGATGCAAGATAGATGCACGGTCTACATGGAACGTACCATATGCTTAGAAATTAATTTGGACACACCCGATAGAACTCCTTCATGACGTGTGTCATATGGAATCTCGCCTTGGTGTGCTTAGAGACAGTATTAGTTTCGGTGCAGATATGTGCACAGTTTGCGCCTAATGCACCAAAGTCTAACAAACCATTTTTGAAGCACCTGTTGGTAATCCTAGGTGAAGAGGCTCAAGTGGAGGCTTGGTTTGGTCTGTTTAGAGATAGTGTTAATCTTGATGTAAGATAGGTGCACGATTTGCATGGAACATACCATACGCTTAGAAATCAATTTGGACGCACCAGACAGGACCCCTAGATGACATGTGTCATATAAAATCTCACTTCGGTCCATTTAGATACACTGTTAGTTTCGGTGCAAGATAGGTGCACGGTTTGCACCTAAGGCACCATAGGATAAGAAACCATTTTAGACACAACCGATGGTACTCCTAGGTCAATGTGCTCAAGTGAAAGCTTGGTTTGGTCTGTTTGGAGATAGTGCTAATCTTGATGCAAGATAGATGCACGGTTAGCATGGAACATATGATATGCTCAGAAATCAATTAGGACGCACCTGATATAACTCCATGATGATGTGTGTCATATGGTATCTTGCTTCGTTTTGTTTAGAGACAGTGTTAGTTTTGGTAGAAGATATGTGCACGGTTTACGCCTAATGCACCAAAGGCTAAGAAACCATTTTAGACGCACCCGATGGTACTCATAGTTGAAGTGGCTCAAGTGGAGGCTCGATTTGGTCTGTTCGGATATAGTTCTAATCTTGATCCAAGATAGTTGTACAGTTTGCATGGAACGTACCATATGTTAAAAAATCAATTTGGACACACCCAATGGAACCCCTAGATGACGTGTGTCATATGGAATCTCGCTTCGGTCTGTTTGGAGAGAGTGTTAGTTTTGGTGCAAGATAGGTGCATAGTTTGTGCCTAATGCACCATAGTCTAAGGAACCATTTTTGACGCACCTGTTTGTACTCCTATATGAAGAGGCTCAAGTGGAAGCTCGAATCAGTCTGTTTGGAGATAGTGCTAATTTTGAAGCAAGATAGGTGCACAGTTTGCATGGAACATACCATATGCTTGGAAATCAATTTGGATGCACCCGATGGAACTCCTTGATGACGTGTGTCATATGGAATGTCTCTTTGGTCTATTTAGAAACAATGTTAGTTTCGGTGCAAGGTATGTGCATGGTTTGCGCCTAATGCACCATAGTCTAAGAAACCATTTTGGAAGAACCTGTTGGTACTTCAGTGAAGAGGCTCAGGGAAGCTCGGTTTGATTTGTTTGGAGATAGTGCAAATCTTGATGCAAGATAGGTGCATGATTTGTATGGAACATAACATATGCTTAGAAATCAATTTGGACGCACTCAATGGAACTCATAGATGACGTGTGTCATATGGAATGATGAGGACATAAGCACCATCAATACATCCACGCCTCAGATTCATATGTATGATAACTCAACTATCTAGAATAATGAGGAGGAACCGCAAGCAAGCATATTCGCGATGGGCTAAATTTGGACTGCAGAAGGGTCTCAACTTGTGGTGGCCACCAAGACTACATACGGTGACCGATTTTGATGTTCAAATACACAGTGGAAAGCTTATGACGTCTATTTTCACATGGATCCAGTCCCATGTCCATATCTATAATGAGGCGGCCGCAATCGTCGAGTTACTCCAGAGACCTTTCTGTGGACAGCTTCATTCAATAAGAAACTCCATGCATGCATGATATGGATATTATTGTTTTCTTTTGTTTTTAGTGAGTCGAGGGATTAGCACCGCACACTCTGGTTGCTCTCTCTTGTACATAAAGGCTTCTACAGCCAGAGACACAAGGCGGGTTTTGTTTTGTTGTAAGTTTAGCCATTGCTACTTCCTTGTAGACGCATGTGTCGACTAGACCATCTGTTCTACTTGATTCAAAACCCCATATTGTTATCGTGATTCATATCAGATCCTTCTTGTATTATTTGGCAATTGAGTGCCTGTTCTATCTGTTCTTGCATGTTCTTCGATTGCGTGCAGGAATTACCCTAGTGGTTTGGTTGGTTGTGATCAACAAGATCGTGATCAACCGCTGGAATTGGTGTATCGATCGCTAAGGCACAGCGTCCTTGGACGGTTGTAGTCGGATCGTGAACGTCGCTCCAGAGAGATCGAAGTTATCCATCTCCACCGAAAGATCGGGACACCCTCGTTCTTATTATGGAATCTTGCTTCGGTTTGTTTGTAGACATTGTAAGTTTTAGTGCAAGATAGGTGCACAGGTGGCGCCTAATGCACTATAATCTTAGAAACAATTTTGGACGCACTATTTGGTACTCCTGGGTAAGAGGCTCAAGTGGAAGCTTGGTTTTGTCAGTTTGGAGATAGTGTTAATCCTTATGCAAGGTAGGTGCATGGTTTGCATGGAACATACCATATGCTTCGAAATCAATTTCGATGCACCTGATGGAACTCCTTGATGACGTGTGTCATATGGAATCTCGCTTCGGTCCATTTGGAGACATTGTTAGTTTTGGTACAAAATAGGTGCACAGTTTGCACCTAATGCACCGTAGTCTAAGAAACCATTTCGGACACACTTGTTGGTACTCCTAGGTGAAGGGGCTCAAGTGGTTGCTCGGTTTGGTCTGTTTGGAGATAGTGCTAATCTTGATGCAAGATAGGTGCACGGTTTGCATGGAACATACCAAATGCTTGGAAAACAATCTGGAAGCACATGATGGAACTCCTAGATGACATGTGTCATACGAAATCTTACTTCAGTCTGTTTGGAGACTGTTAGTTTCGGTGCAGGATAGGTTCAAGGTTTGCACATAATGCAACATAGGCTAAGAAACCATTATGGACGCACCCGATGGTACTCCTAGGTAAAAGGCTCAAGTCAAAGCTCGGTTTGGTCTATTTGGAGATAGTGCTAATGTTGATGCAACATAGATGCATGGTCTGCATTGAATGTACCATATGCTTAGGAATTAATTTGGACACACCCGATAGAACTCCTTGATGACATGTGTCATATCGAATCTCGCTTTGGTGTGCTTAGAGACAGTATTAGTTTCAGTGCAAGATATGTGCTTGGTTTGCGCCTAATGCACCAAAGTCTAAGAAACCATTTTGGAAGCACCTGTTAGTACTCCTAGGTGAAGAGGCTCAAGTGGAGGCTTGGTTCGGTCTGTTTAGAGATAGTGCTAATCTTGATGCAAGATAGGTGCACGATTTGCATGGAACATACCATATGCTCAGAAATCAATTTGGACGCACCAGATGGAACTCCTAGATGACATGTGTCATATGGAATCTCACTTCGGTCCATTTAGAGATAGTATTAGTTTGGGTGCAAGATAGGTGCACGGTTTCCACCTAATGCACCATAGTCTAAGAAACCATTTTGGACGCACTTGTTGGTACTCCTAGGTCAAGGGGCTCAAGTAGATGCTCGGTTCGGTCTATTTGGAGATAGTGCTAATATTGATGCAAGATAGATGCACGGTTTGCATGGAACATACGATATGCTTAGAAATCAATTTGGACGCACCTGATATAACTCCTTGATGATTTGTGTCATATGGAATCTTGCTTCAGTTCGTTTAGAGATAGTGTTAGTTTTGGTAGAAGATATGTGCATGGTTTACGCCTAATGCACCATAGGCTAAGAAACCATTTTAGTCGCACCCGATGGTACTCGTAGGTGAAGAGGCTCAAGTGGAGGCTCGATTTGTTCTGTTTGGATATAGTGCTAATCTTGATGCAAGATAGTTGCACAGTTTGCACGCAACGTACCATTTGTTAAGAAATCAATTGAGCCTCTTCACCTGATATAACTCCTTGATGATGTGTGTTATATGGTATCTTGCTTCGTTTCGTTTAGAGACAGTGTTAGTTTTGGTAGAAGATATGTGCACAGTTTACGCCTAATGCACCATAGGCTAAGAAACCATTTTAGATGCCCCAATGGTACTCATAGTTGAAGTGGCTCAAGTGGAGGCTCGATTTGGTCTGTTTGGATATAGTGCTAATCTTGATGCAAGATAGTTGTACAGTTTGCATGGAACGTACCGTATGTTACGAAATCAATTTGAACTCACAAAATGGAACTCCTAGACGACGTGTGTCATATGGAATCTCGCTTCGGTCTGTTTGGAGACAGTGTTAGTTTCGGTGCAAGATAGGTGCATAGTTTGTGCCTAATGCACCATAGTCTAAGAAACCATTTTTGACGCACCTGTTTGTACTCCTAGATGAAGAGGCTCAAGTGGAAGCTCGGTTCGGTCAGTTTGGAGATAGTGCTAATCTTGATGCAAGATAGGTGCACGGTTTGCATGGAACATACCATATGCTTGGAAATCAATTTGGATGCACCCGATGGAACTCCTTGATGACGTGTGTCATATGGAATCTCTCTTTGGTCTATTTAGAAACAATGTTAGTTTCGGTGCGAGATATGTGCATGGTTTGCGCCTAATGCACCATAGTTTAAGAAACCATTTTGGAAGCACCCGATGGTACTCCTAGGTCAAGGTGCTCAAGTGAAAGCTTGGTTTGGTCTGTTTGGAGATAGTGCTAATCCTGATGCAAGATAGATGCACTGTTAGCATGGACCATATGATATGCTCAGAAATCAATTAGGACGCACCTGATATAACTCCTTGATGATGTGTGCCATATGGTATCTTGCTTCGTTTTGTTTAGAGACAGTGTTAGTTTTGGTAGAAGATATGTGCACGGTTTACGCCTAATGCACCATAGGCTAAGAAACCATTTTAGACGCACCCGATGGTACTCCTAGTTGAAGTGGCTCAAGTGGAGGCTCGATTTGGTCTGTTCGGATATAGTTCTAATCTTGATGCAAGATAGTTGTACAGTTTGCATGGAACGTACCATATGTTAAGAAATCAATTTGGACACACCCAATGGAACCCCTAGATGACGTGTGTCATATGGAATCTCGCTTCGGTCTGTTTGGAGAGATTGCTAGTTTCGATGCAAGATAGGTGCATAGTTTGTGCCTAATGCACCATAGTCTAAGAAACCATTTTTGATGCACTATTTGGTATTCTTGGGTGAAGAGGCTCAAGTGGAAGCTTGGTTCGGTCAGTTTGGAGATAGTGCTGATCCTTATGCAAGGCAGGTGCATGGTTTGCGTGGAACATACCTTATGCTTTCGGAACATACCTTATGCTTGGAAATCAATTTGGATACACCCGATGGAACACCTTGACGACGTGTGTCATATGGAATCTCGCTTCGGTCCATTTGGAGACATTGTTAGTTTCGGTGCAAGATAGGTGCACAATTTGCACCTAATGCACCATAGTCTAAGAAACCATTTTGGACGCACTTGTTCGTACTCCTAGGTGAAGGGGCTCAAGTGGATGCTCAGTTTGGTCTGTTTGGAGGTAGTGCTAATCTTTATGCAAGATAGGTGCATGGTTTGAATGGAAAATACCATGTGCTTGGAAATCAATTTGGATGCACGCGATGGAACTCCTTGATGCCTTGTGTCATATGGAATCTCACTTTGGTCTGTTTATAAATAGTGTTAGTTTCGGTGCAAGATATGTGCATGGTTTGCGCCTAATGCACCATAGTCTAAGAAACCATTTTGGAAGCACCTGTTGGTACTTTGGTGAAGAGGCGCAAGTGGAAGCTCGGTTTGATCTGTTTGGAGATAGTGCTAATCTTGATGCAAGATAGGTGCATGATTTGCAAGGAACATACCATATGCATAGAAATCAATTTGGATGCACCCAATGGAACTCCTAGATGACGTGTGTCATATGGAATCTTGCTTCGGTCCATTTGTAGACATTGTAAGTTTTAGTGCAAGATAGGTGCACAGTTTGCGCCTAATGCACTATTGTCTAAGAAACCATTTTAGTCGCACTATTTGGTTCTCTTCGGTGAAGAAGCTCAAGTGGAAGCTTGGTTCGGTCAGTTTGGAGATAGTTCTAATCCTTATGCAAGGTAGGTGCATGGTTTGCATGGAACATACTATATGCTTGGAAATCAATTTGGATGCACCCGATGGAACTGCTTGACAACGTGTGTCATATAGAATCTCACTTCGGTCCAGTTGGAGACATTGTTAGTTTCGGTGCAAGATAGGTGCACAGTTTGCACCTAATGCACCATAGTCTAAGAAACCATTTTGGACGCACTTGTTGGTACTCCTAGGTGAAGGGGCTCAATTGGATGCTCGGTTCGGTCTATTTGGAGATAGTGCTAATCTTGATGCAAGATAGGTGCACGGTTTGAATGGAACATACCAAATGCTTAAAAATCAATCTGGACGCACGTGATGGAACTCCTAGATGACATGTGTCATACAAAATCTTGCTTTGGTCTGATTGGAGATAATGTTAGTTTTGGTGCAAGATAGGTGCAAGGTATGCACATAATGCAGCATAGGCTAAGAAACCATTTTGGACGCACCCGATGGTACTCCTAGGTAAAAGGCTCAAGTGAAAGCTTGGTTTGGTCTGTTCGGAGATAGTGCTAATCTTGATGCAAGATAGATGCACGGTCTGCATGGAACGTACCATATGCTCAGAAATCAATTAGGACGCACCTAATATATAACTCCTTGATGATGTGTGTTATATGGTATCTTGCTTCGTTTCGTTTAGAGACAGTGTTAGTTTTGGTAGAAGATATGTGCACGGTTTACGCCTAATGCACCATAGGCTAAGAAAGCATTTTAGACGCACCCGATGGTACTCATAGTTTGCATGGAACGTACCATATGTTAGGAAATCAATTTGGACGCACCCAATGGAACTCCTAGACGACGTGTGTCATATGGAATCTCGCTTCGGTCTGTTTGGAGACAGTGTTAGTTTCGGTGCAAGATAGGTGCATAGTTTGTGCCTAATACACCATAGTCTAAGAAACCATTTTTGACGCACCTTTTTGTACTCCTAGATGAAGAGGCTCAAGTGGAAGCTCGGTTCTGTCTGTTTGGAGATAGTGCTAATCTTGATGCAAGATAGGTGCACAGTTTGCATGGAACATACCATATGCTTGGAAATCAATTTGGATGCACCCGATGGAACTCCTTGATGACGTGTGTCATATGGAATCTCTCTTTGGTCTATTTAGAAACAATGTTAGTTTCGGTGCAAGATATGTGCATGGTTTGCGCCTAATGCACCATAGTTTAAGAAACCATTTTGGAAGCACCTGTTGGTACTTTGGTGAAGAGGCTCAGTGGAAGCTCGGTTTGATTTGTTTGGAGATAGTGCAAATCTTAATGCAAGATAGGTGCATGATTTGCATGGAACACAACATATGCTTAGAAATCAATTTGGACGCACCCAATGAAACTCCTAGATGATGTGTGCCATATGGAATCTTGCTTCGGTTCGTTTGTAGACATTGTAAGTTTTAGTGCAAGATAGGTGCACAGGTTTCGCCGAATGCACCATAGTCTAAGAAACCATTTTGGACGTGCTATTTGGTACTCCTAGGTGAAGAGGCTCAAGCGGAAGCTTGGTTTGGTCAGTTTGGAGATAGTGATCTGCCTTATGCAAGGTAGGTGCATGGTTTGCATGGAACATACCATATGCTTGGAAATCAATTTTGATGCACCCGATGGAACTCCTTGACGACGTGTGTCATATGGAATCTCTCTTCGGTCCATTTGGAGACATTGTTAGTTTCGGTGCAAGATAGGTGCACAGTTCGCACCTAATGCGCCAAAGTCTAAGAAACCATTTTGGATGCACTTGTTGGTACTCCTATGTGAAGGGGCTCAAGTGGTTGCTCGGTTCGGTCTGTTTGGAGATAGTGCTAATCTTGATGCAAGATAGGTGCACGGTTTGCATGGAACATACCAAATGGTTGGAAAACAATCTAGAAACACCAAGATAGGTGCACAGTTCGCACCTAATGCGCCAAAGTCTAAGAAACCATTTTGGATGCACTTGTTGGTACTCCTATGTGAAGGGGCTCAAGTGGTTGCTCGGTTCGGTCTGTTTGGAGATAGTGCTAATCTTGATGCAAGATAGGTGCACGGTTTGCATGGAACATACCAAATGGTTGGAAAACAATCTAGAAACACATGATGGAACTCCTAGATGATGTGGGTCATATGAAATCTTGCTTCGTTCTGTTTGGAGACAGTGTTAGTTTCGGTGCAGGATAGGTGCAAGGTTTGCACATAATGCAGCATAGGCTAAGAAACCATTTTGGACGCACCCGATGGTACTCCTAGGTAAAAGGCTCAAGTGAAAGCTCGGTTTGGTCTATTTGGAGATAGTGCTAATCTTGATGCAAGATAGATGCATGGTCTGCATTGAACGTACCATATGCTTAGAAATTAGTTTGGACACACCCGATAGAACTCCTTGATGACATGTGTCATATGGAATCTCGTTTTGGTGTGCTTAGAGACAGTATTAGTTTCGGTGCAAGATATGTGCATAGTTTGTGGCTAATGCACCATAGTCTAAGAAACCATTTTGGACGCACTTGTTGGTACTCCTAGGTGAAGAGGCTCAAGCGGATGCTCGGTTCGGTCTGTTTGGAGATAGTGCTAATCTTGATGCAAGATAGATGCATGGTTTGCATGGAACATACGATATGCTTAGAAATCAATTAGGACGCACCTGATATAACTCCTTGATGATTTGTGTCATATGGAATCTTGCTTCAGTTCGTTTAGAGACAGTGCTAGTTTTGGTAGAAGATATGTGCACGGTTTACGCCTAATACACCATAGGCTAAGAAACCATTTTAGACGCACCCGAGGGTACTCGTAGTCGAAGAGGCTCAAGTGGAGGCTCGATTTGGCCTGTTCGGATATAGTGCTAATCTTGATGCAAGATAGTTGCACAGTTTGCATTCAACGTACCGTATGTTAAGAAATCAATTTGGACACACCCAATGGAACCCCTAAATGACGTGTGTCATATGGAATCTCGCTTTGGTCCGTTTGGAGAGATTGCTAGTTTCGGTGCAAGATAGGTGCACAGTTTGCGCCTAATGCACCATAGTCTAAGAAACCATTTTGGATGCACTATTTGGTATTCTTGGGTGAAGAGGCTCAAGTGGAAGCTTGGTTCGGTCAGTTTGGAGATAGTGCTGATCCTTATGCAAGGCAGGTGCATGGTTTGCGTGGAACATACCTTATGCTTGGAAATCAATTTGGATGCACCTGATGGAACTCCTTGACGACGTGTGTCATATGGAATCTCGCTTCGGTCCATTTGGAGACATTGTTAGTTTTGGTGCAAAATAGGTGCACAGTTTGCACCTAATGCACCATAGTCTAAGAAACCATTTTGGACGCACTTGTTCGTACTCCTAGGTGAAGAGGCTCAAGTGGATGCTCGGTTTGGTCTGTTTGGAGATAGTGCTAATCTTTATGCAAGATAGGTGCATGGTTTGAATGGAAAATACCATGTGCTTGGAAATCAATTTGGATGCACGCGATGGAACTCCTTGATGCCTTGTGTCATATGGAATCTCACTTTGGTCTGTTTATAAATAGTGTTAGTTTCGGTGCAAGATATGTGCATGGTTTGCGCCTAATGCACCAAAGTCTAAGAAACCATTTTGGAAGCACCTGTTGGTACTTTGGTGAAGAGGCTCAAGTGGAAGCTCGGTTTGATCTGTTTGGAGATAGTGCTAATCTTGATGCAAGATAGGTGCATGATTTGCAAGGAACATACCATATGCATAGAAATCAATTTGGACGCACCCAATGGAACTCCTAGATGACGTGTGTCATATGGAATCTTGCTTCGGTCCATTTGTAGATATTGTAAGTTTTAGTGCAGGATAGGTGCACAGTTTGCGCCTAATGCACTATTGTCTAAGAAACCATTTTGGTCGCACTATTTGGTACTCTTCGGTGAAGAAGCTCAAGTGGAAGCTTGGTTCGGTCGATTTGGAGATAGTTCGAATCCTTATGCAAGGTAGGTGCATGGTTTGCATGGAACATACTATATGCTTGGAAATCAATTTGGATGCACCCGATGGAACTGCTTGACAACGTGTGTCATATAGAATCTCGCTTCGGTCCAGTTGGAGACATTGTTAGTTTCGGTGCAAGATTGGTGCACAGTTTGCACCTAATGCACCATAGTCTAAGAAACCATTTTGGACGCACTTGTTGGTACTCCTAGGTGAAGGGGCTCAAGTGGATGCTCGGTTCGGTCTATTTGGAGATAGTGCTAATCTTGATGCAAGATAGGTGCACGGTTTGCATGGAACATACCAAATGCTTAAAAATCAATCTGGACGCACATGATGGAACTCCTAGATGACATGTGTCATACAAAATCTTGCTTTGGTCTGATTGGAGATAATGTTACTTTTGGTGCAAGATAGGTGCAAGGTATGCACATAATGCAGCATAGGCTAAGAAACCATTTTGGACGCACCCGATGGGACTCCTAGGTAAAAGGCTCAAGTGAAAGCTTGGTTTGGTCTGTTCGGAGATAGTGCTAATCTTGATGCAAGATAGATGCACGGTTTGCATGGAACATA
The DNA here is from genome assembly GCF_000003195.3 of Sorghum bicolor. Lineage (NCBI taxonomy): Eukaryota > Viridiplantae > Streptophyta > Magnoliopsida > Poales > Poaceae > Sorghum > Sorghum bicolor. The sequence goes on from NC_012871.2 coordinate 36,320,286, forward strand.
TGATATGCTCAGAAATCAATTAGGACGCACCTAATATATAACTCCTTGATGATGTGTGTTATATGGTATCTTGCTTCGTTTCGTTTAGAGACAGTGTTAGTTTTGGTAGAAGATATGTGCACGGTTTACGCCTAATGCACCATAGGCTAAGAAAGCATTTTAGACGCACCCGATGGTACTCATAGTTTGCATGGAACGTACCATATGTTAAGAAATCAATTTGGACGCACCCAATGGAACTCCTAGACGACGTGTGTCATATGGAATCTCGCTTCGGTCTGTTTGGAGACAGTGTTAGTTTCGGTGCAAGATAGGTGCATAGTTTGTGCCTAATGCACCATAGTCTAAGAAACCATTTTTGACGCACCTTTTTGTACTCCTAGATGAAGAGGCTCAAGTGGAAGCTCGGTTCTGTCTGTTTGGAGATAGTGCTAATCTTGATGCAAGATAGGTGCACAGTTTGCATGGAACATACCATATGCTTGGAAATCAATTTGGATGCACCCGATGGAACTCCTTGATGACGTGTGTCATATGGAATCTCTCTTTGGTCTATTTAGAAACAATGTTAGTTTCGGTGCAAGATATGTGCATGGTTTGCGCCTAATGCACCATAGTTTAAGAAACCATTTTGGAAGCACCTGTTGGTACTTTGGTGAAGAGGCTCAGTGGAAGCTCGGTTTGATTTGTTTGGAGATAGTGCAAATCTTAATGCAAGATAGGTTCATGATTTGCATGGAACATAACATATGCTTAGAAATCAATTTGGACGCACCCAATGAAACTCCTGGATGATGTGTGCCATATGGAATCTTGCTTCGGTTCGTTTGTAGACATTGTAAGTTTTAGTGCAAGATAGGTGCACAGGTTGCGCCTAATGCACTATAGTCTAAGAAACCATTTTGGATGTGCTATTTGGTACTCCTAGCTGAAGAGGCTCAAGCGGAAGCTTGGTTTGGTCAGTTTGGAGATAGTGATCTGCCTTATGCAAGGTAGGTGCATGGTTTGCATGGAACATACCATATGCTTGGAAATCAATTTTGATGCACCCGATGGAACTCCTTGACGACGTGTGTCATATGGAATCTCTCTTCGGTCCATTTGGAGACATTGTTAGTTTCGGTGCAAGATAGGTGCACAGTTTGCACCTAATGCACCATAGTCTAAGAAAAAATTTTGGACGCACTTGTTGGTACTCCTAGGTGAAGGGGCTCAAGTGGATGCTCGGTTCGGTCTATTTGGAGATAGTGCTAATCTTGATGCAAGATAGGTGCACGGTTTGCATGGAACATACCATATGCTTGGAAATCAATCTGGACGCACAAGATGGAACTTCTAGATGACGTGTGTCATACAAAATCTTGCTTTGGTCTGTTTGGAGACAGTGTTAGTTCGGAGCAAGATAGGTGCAAGGTCTGCACATAATGCAGCATAGGCTAAGAAACCATTTTGGACGCACATGATGGTACTCCTAGGTAAAAGGCTCAAGTGAAAGCTCGGTTTGGTCTATTTGGAGATAGTGCTAATCTTATTGCAAGATAGATGCACGGTCTGCATGGAACGTACCATTTGCTTAGAAATTGATTTGGACATACCCGATAGAACTCCTTGATGATGTGTGTCATATGGAATCTCGCTTTGGTGTGCTTAGAGATAGTATTAGTTTCGGTGCAAGATATGTGCACGGTTTGTGCCTAATGCACCAAAGTCTAAGAAACTATTTTGGAAGCACCTGTTGGTACTCCTAGGTGAAGAGGCTCAAGTGGAGGCTCGGTTCGGTCTGTTTAGAGATAGTGCTAGTCTTGATGGAAGATAGGTGCACGATTTGCATGGAACATACCATATGCTTGGAAATAAATTTGGATGCACCCGATGCAACTCCTTGATGACGTGTGTCATTTGGAATCTTGCTTCGGTTCGTTTAGAGATAGTGTTAGTTTTGGTAGAAGATATGTGCACGGTTTACGCCTAATGCACCATAGGCTAAGAAACCATTTTAGACGCACCCGATGGTACTCGTAGTTGAAGAGGCTCAAGTGGAGGCTCGATTTGGTCTGTTCGGATATAGTGCTAATCTTGATGCAAGATAGTTGCACAGTTTGCATGCAACGTACCATATGTTAAGAAATCGATTTGGACGCACCCAATGGAACCCAATGCAAGATGACCTGTGTCATATGGAATCTCGCTTCGGTCCGTTTGGAGACAATGTTAGTTTCAGTGCAAGATAGGTGCATAGTTTGTGCGTAATGCACCATAGTCTAAGAAACCATTTTGGATGCACTATTTGGTACTCTTGGGTGAAGAGGCTCAAGTGGAAGCTTGGTTCGGTCAGTTTGGAGATAGTGCTAATCCTTATGCAAGGTAGGTGCATGGTTTGCATGGAACATACCATATGCTTGGAAATCAATTTAGATGCACCCGATGGAACTCCTTGACAATGTGTGTCATATGGAATCTCGCTTCGGTCTATTTGGAGACATTGTTAGTTTTGGTGCAAGATAGGTGCACAGTTTGCACCTGATGCACCATAGTCTAAGAAACAACTTTGGACGCACTTGTTGGTACTCCTAGATAAAGGGGCTCAAGTTGATGCTCGGTTTGGTCTGTTTGGAGATAGTGCTAATCTTGATGCAAGATAGGTGCACGGTTTGCTTGGAACATACCAAATGCTTGGAAATCAATCTGGACGCACATGACGGAACTCCTAGATGACGTGTGTCATACAAAATCTTGCTTTGGTCTGTTTGGAGATAGTGTTAGTTTTGGTGCAAAATAGGTGCCAGGTTTGCACATAATGCAGCATAGGCTAAGAAACCATTTTGGACACACCCGATGGTACTCCTAGGTAAAAGGCTCAAGTGAAAGCTCGATTTGGTCTATTTGGAGATAGTGGTAATCTTGATGCAAGATAGATGCACGGTCTGCATGGAACGTACCATATGCCTAGAAATTAATTTGGACACACCCGATAGAACTCCTTGATGACGTGTGTCATATGGAATCTCGCTTTGGTGTGCTTAGAGATAGTATTAGTTTCGGTGCAAGATATGTGCACGGTTTGCGGCAAATGCACCAAAGTCTAAGAAACCATTTTGGAAGCACCTGTTGGTACTCCTAGGTGAAGAGGCTCAAGTGGAGGCTCGGTTCGGTCTGTTTAGAGATAGTGCTAGTCTTGATGCAAGATAGGTGCATGATTTGCATGGAACATACCATATGCTTGGAAATCAATTTGGATGCACCCGATGGAACTCCTTGATGACGTGTGTCATTTGGAATCTCGCTTCGGTCCATTTGGAGAACTTTTTAGTTTCGGTGCAAGATAGGTGCACAGTTTGCACCTAATGCACCGTAGTCTAAGAAACCATTTTGGACGCATTTGTTGGTACTCCTAGGTGAAGGGCTCAAGTGGATGGTAGGTTTGGTCTGTTTGGAGATAGTGCTAATCTTGAAGCAAGATAGATGCATGGTTTGCATGGAACATACGATATGCTTAGAAATCAATTAGGACGCACCTGATATAACTCCTTGATGATTTGTGTCATATGGAATCTTGCTTTGGTTCGTTTAGAGACAGTGTTAGTTTTGGTAGAAGATATGTGCACGGTTTACGCCTAATGCACCATAGGCTAAGAAACCATTTTAGACGCACCCGATGGTACTCGTAGTTGAAGAGGCTCAAGTGGAGGCTCGATTTGGTCTGTTCGGATATAGTGCTAATCTTGATGCAAGATAGTTGCACAGTTTGCATGCAACGTACCATATGTTAAGAAATCAATTTGGACGCACCCAATGGAACCCAATGCAAGATGACCTGTGTCATATGGAATCTCGCTTCGGTCCGTTTGGAGACAATGTTAGTTTCAGTGCAAGATAGGTGCATAGTTTGTGCGTAATGCACCATAGTCTAAGAAACCATTTTGGATGCACTATTTGGTACTCTTGGGTGAAGAGGCTCAAGTGGAAGCTTGGTTCGGTCAGTTTGGAGATAGTGCTAATCCTTATGCAAGGTAGGTGCATGGTTTGCATGGAACATACCATATGCTTGGAAATCAATTTGGATGCACCCGATGGAACTCCTTGACAATGTGTCATATGGAATCTCGCTTCGGTCTATTTGGAGACATTGTTAGTTTTGGTGCAAGATAGGTGCACAGTTTGCACCTAATGCACCATAGTCTAAGAAACAATTTTGGACGCACTTGTTGGTACACCTAGATAAAGGGGCTCAAGTGGATGCTCGGTTTGGTCTGTTTGGAGATAGTGCTAATCTTGATGCAAGATAGGTGCACGGTTTGCTTGGAACATACCAAATGCTTGGAAATCAATCTGGACGCACATGACGGAACTCCTAGATGACGTCTGTCATATAAAATCTTGCTTTGGTCTGTTTGGAGACAGTGTTAGTTTTGGTGCAAAATAGGTGCCAGGTTTGCACATAATGCAGCATAGGCTAAGAAACCATTTTGGACGCACCCGATGGTACTCCTAGGTAAAAGGCTCAAGTGAAAGCTCGATTTGGTCTATTTGGAGATAGTGCTAATCTTGATACAAGATAGATGCACGGTCTGCATGGAACGTACCATGTGCTTGGAAATCAATTTGGATGCACCCGATGGAACTCCTTGACGACGTGTGTCATATGGAATCTCGCTTCGGTCCATGTGGAGACATTGTTAGTTTCGGTGCAAGATAGGTGCACAGTTTGCACCTAATGCACCATAGTCTAAGAAAAAATTTTGGACGCACTTGTTGGTACTCCTAGGTGAAGGGGCTCAAGTGGATGCTCGGTTCGGTCTATTTGGAGATAGTGCTAATCTTGATGCAAGATAGGTGCACGGTTTGCATGGAACATACCATATGGTTGGAAATCAATTTGGATGCACCCGATGGAACTCCTTGATGACGTTTGTCATATGGAATCTCACTTTGGTGTGCTTAGAGATAGTATTAGTTTCAGTGCAAGATATCTGCACGGTTTGCGCCTAATGCACCAAAGTCTAAGAAACCATTTTGGAAGCACCTGTTGGTACTCCTAGGTGAAGAGGCTCAAGTGGAGGCTCGGTTCGGTCTGTTTAGAGATAGTGCTAGTCTTGATGCAAGATAGGTGCATGATTTGCATGGAACATACCATATGCTTGGAAATCAATTTGGATGCACCCGATGGAACTCCTTGATGACGTGTGTCATTTGGAATCTCGCTTCGGTCCATTTGGAGAACTTGTTAGTTTCGGTGCAAGATAGGTGCACAGTTTGCACCTAATGCACCGTAGTCTAAGAAACCATTTTGGACGCATTTGTTGGTACTCCTAGGTGAAGGGGCTCAAGTGGATGCTAGGTTTGGTCTGTTTGGAGATAGTGCTAATCTTGAAGCAAGATAGATGCATGGTTTGCATGGAACATACGATATGCTTAGAAATCAATTAGGACGCACCTGATATAACTCCTTGATGATTTGTGTCATATGGAATCTTGCTTTGGTTCGTTTAGAGACAGTGTTAGTTTTGGTAGAAGATATGTGCACGGTTTACGCCTAATGCACCATAGGCTAAGAAACCATTTTAGACGCACCCGATGGTACTCGTAGTTGAAGAGGCTCAAGTGGAGGCTCAATTTGGTCTATTCGGATATAGTGCTAATCTTGATGCAAGATAGTTGCACAGTTTGCATGCAACGTACCATATGTTAAGAAATCAAATTGGACGCACCGAATGGAACCTAATGCAAGATGACGTGTGTCATATGGAATCTCGCTTCGGTCCGTTTGGAGACCATGTTAGTTTCAGTGCAAGATAGGTGCATAGTTTTTGCGTAATGCACCATAGTCTAAGAAACTATTTTTGACACACTTGTTTGTACTCCTAGATGAAGAGGCTCAAGTGGAAGCTCGGTTCGGTCTGTTTGGAGATAGTGCTAATCTTGATGCAAGATAGGTGCACGATTTGCATGGAACATACCATATCCTTGGAAATCAATTTGGATGCACCCGATGGAACTCCTTGATGACGTGTGTCATATGGAATCTCACTTTGGTCTATTTAGAAATAGTGTTAGTTTCGGTGCAAGATATGTGCATGGTTTGCGCCTAATGCACCATAGTCTAAGAAACCATTTTGGAAGCACCTGTTGGTACTTCGGTGAAGAGGCTCAAGTGGAAGCTCGATTTGATATGTTTGGAGATAGTGCTAATCTTGATGCAAGATAGGTGCATGATTTGCAAGGAACATACCATATGCATAGAAATCAATTTGGACGCACCCAATGGAACTCCAAGATGACGTGTGTCATATGGAATCTTGCTTCGGTCCGTTTGTAGAGATTGTAAGTTTTAGTGCAAGATAGGTGCACAGTTTGCGCCTAATGCACCATAGTCTAAGAAACCATTTTGGATGCACTATTTGGTACTCTTGTGTGAAGAGGCTCAAGTGGAAGCTTGGTTCGGTCAGTTTGGAGATAGTGCTAATCCTTATGCAAGGTAGGTGCATGGTTTGCATGGAACATACCATATGCTTGGAAATCAATTTGGATGCACCCGAAGGAACTCCTTGACGACGTGTGTCATATGGAATCTCGCTTCGGTCCACGTGGAGACATTGTTAGATTCGGTGCAAGATAGGTGCACAGTTTGCACCTAATGCACCATAGTCTAAGAAACCATTTTGGACGCACTTTTTGGTACTCCTAGGTGAAGGGGCTCAAGTGGATGCTCGGTTCGGTCTGTTTGGAGATAGTGCTAATCTTGATGCAAGATAGGTGCACGGTTTGCATGGAACATACCATATGCTTGGAAATCAATTTGGATGCATCCGATGGAACTCCTTGATGACGTTTGTCATATGGAATCTCACATTGGTGTGCTTAGAGATAGTATTAGTTTCAGTGCAAGATATCTGCACGGTTTGCGCCTAATGCACCAAAGTCTAAGAAACTATTTTGAAAGCACCTGTCGGTACTCCTAGGTGAAGAGGCTCAAGTGGATGCTCTGTTCGGTCTGTTTAGAGATAGTGCTAGTCTTGATGCAAGATAGGTGCATGATTTGCATGGAACATACCATATGTTTGGAAATAAATTTCGATGCACCCGATGGAACTCCTTGAGGACGTGTGTCATTTGGAATCTCGCTTCGGTCCATTTGGAGACATTGTTAGTTTCGGTGCAAGATAGGTGCACAGTTTGCACCTAATGCACCATAGTCTAAGAAACCATTTTGGACGCATTTGTTGGTACTCCTAGGTGAAGGGGCTCATGTGGATGCTAGGTTTGGTCAGTTTGGAGATAGTGCAAATCTGGATGCAAGATAGATGCATGGTTTGCATGGAACATACGATATGCTTAGAAATCAATTAGGACGCACCTGATATAACTCCTTGATGATTTGTGTCATATGGAATCTTGCTTTGGTTCGTTTAGAGAGAGTGTTAGTTTTGGTAGAAGATATGTGCACGGTTTACGCCTAATGCACCATAGGCTAAGAAACCATTTTAGACGCACCCGATGGTACTCTTAGTTGAAGAGGCTCAAGTGGAGGCTCGATTTGGTCTGTTCGGATATAGTGCAAATCTTGATGCAAGATAGTTGCACAGTTTGCATGCAACGTACCATATGTTAAGAAATCAAATAGGACGCACCCAATGGAACCCAATGCAAGATGACGTGTGTCATATGGAATCTCGCTTCGGTCCGTTTGGAGACAATGTTAGTTTCAGTGCAAGATAGGTGCATAGTTTGTGCGTAATGCACCATAGTCTAAGAAACTATTTTTGACACACTTGTTTGAACTCCTAGATGAAGAGGCTCAAGTGGAAGCTCGGTTCGGTCTGTTTGGAGATAGTGCTAATCTTGATGCAAGATAGGTGCACGGTTTGCATGGAACATACCATATCCTTGGAATCAATTTGGATGCACCCGATGGAACTCCTTGATGACGTGTGTCATATGGAATCTCACTTTGGTCTGTTTAGAAATAGTGTTAGTTTCGATGCAAGATATGTGCATGGTTTGCGCCTAATGCACCATAGTCTAAGAAACCATTTTGGAAGCACCTGTTGGTACTTCGGTGAAGAGGCTCAAGTGGAAGCTCGATTTGATATGTTTGGAGATAGTGCTAATCTTGATGCAAGATAGGTGCATGATTTGCAAGGAACATACCATATGCATAGAAATCAATTTGGACGCACCCAATGGAACTCCTAGATGACGTGTGTCATATGGAATCTTGCTTCGGTCCGTTTGTAGAGATTGTAAGTTTTAGTGCAAGATAGGTGCACAGTTTGCGCCTAATGCACCATAGTCTAAGAAACCATTTTGGATGCACTATTTGGTACTCTTGTGTGAAGAGGCTCAAGTGGAAGCTTAGTTCGGTCAGTTTGGAGATAGTGCTAATCCTTATGCAAGGTAGGTGCATGGTTTGCATGGAACATACCATATGCTTGGAAATCAATTTGGATGCACCCGAAGGAACTCCTTGACGACGTGTGTCATATGGAATCTCGCTTCGGTCCACGTGGAGACATTGTTAGATTCGGTGCAAGATAGGTGCACAGTTTGCACCTAAAGCACCATAGTCTAAGAAACCATTTTGGACGCACTTTTTGGTACTCCTAGGTGAAGGGGCTCAAGTGGATGCTCGGTTCGGTCTGTTTGGAGATAGTGCTAATCTTGATGCAAGATAGGTGCACGGTTTGCATGGAACATACCATATGCTTGGAAATCAATTTGGATGCACCCGATGGAACTCCTTGATGACGTTTGTCATATGGAATCTCACTTTGGTGTGCTTAGAGATAGTATTAGTTTCAGTGCAAGATATCTGCACGGTTTGCGCCTAATGCACCAAAGTCTAAGAAACTATTTTGAAAGCACCTGTTGGTACTCCTAGGTGAAGAGGCTCAAGTGCATGCTCTGTTCGGTCTGTTTAGAGATAGTGCTAGTCTTGATGCAAGATAGGTGCATGATTTGCATGGAACATACCATATGTTTGGAAATCAATTTCGATGCACCCGATGGAACTCCTTGAGGACGTGTGTCATTTGGAATCTCGCTTCGGTCCATTTGGAGACATTGTTAGTTTCGGTGCAAGATAGGTGCACAGTTTGCACCTAATGCACCATAGTCTAAGAAACCATTTTGGACGCATTTGTTGGTACTCCTAGGTGAAGGGGCTCATGTGGATGCTAGGTTTGGTCAGTTTGGAGATAGTGCAAATCTGGATGCAAGATAGATGCATGGTTTGCATGGAACATACGATATGCTTAGAAATCAATTAGGACGCACCTGATATAACTCCTTGATGATTTGTGTCATATGGAATCTTGCTTTGGTTCGTTTAGAGAGAGTGTTAGTTTTGGTAGAAGATATGTGCACGGTTTACGCCTAATGCACCATAGGCTAAGAAACCATTTTAGACGCACCCGATGGTACTCTTAGTTGAAGAGGCTCAAGTGGAGGCTCGATTTGGTCTGTTCGGATATAGTGCAAATCTTGATGCAAGATAGTTGCACAGTTTGCATGCAACGTACCATATGTTAAGAAATCAAATTGGACGCACCCAATGGAACCCAATGCAAGATGACGTGTGTCATATGGAATCTCGCTTCGGTCCGTTTGGAGACAATGTTAGTTTCAGTGCAAGATAGGTGCATAGTTTGTGCGTAATGCACCATAGTCTAAGAAACCATTTTTGACACACTTGTTTGAACTCCTAGATGAAGAGGCTCAAGTGGAAGCTCGGTTCGGTCTGTTTGGAGATAGTGCTAATCTTGATGCAAGATAGGTGCACGGTTTGCATGGAACATACCATATCCTTGGAATCAATTTGGATGCACCCGATGGAACTCCTTGATGACGTGTGTCATATGGAATCTCACTTTGGTCTGTTTAGAAATAGTGTTAGTTTCGATGCAAGATATGTGCATGGTTTGCGCCTAATGCACCATAGTCTAAGAAACCATTTTGGAAGCACCTGTTGGTACTTCGGTGAAGAGGCTCAAGTGGAAGCTCGATTTGATATGTTTGGAGATAGTGCTAATCTTGATGCAAGATAGGTGCATGATTTGCAAGGAACATACCATATGCATAGAAATCAATTTGGACGCACCCAATGGAACTCCTAAATGACGTGTGCCATATGGAATCTTGCTTTAGTCCGTTTGTAGACATTGTAAGTTTTAGTTCAAGATAGGTGCACAGTTTGCGCCTAATGCGCCATAGTCTAAGAAACAATTTTGGATGCACTATTTGGTACTCTTGGGTGAAGAGGCTCAAGTGGAAGCTTGGTTCGGTCAGTTTGGAGATAGTGCTAATCCTTATGCAAGGTAGGTGCATGGTTTGCATGGAACATACCATATGCTTGGAAATCAATTTGGATGCACCCGATGGAACTCCTTGACGACGTGTGTCATATGGAATCTCGCTTCGATCCATGTGGAGACATTGTTAGTTTCGGTGCAAGATAGGTGCACAGTTTGCACCTAATGCACCATAGTCTAAGAAACCATTTTGGACACGCTTGTTGGTACTCCTAGGTGAAGGGGCTCAAGTGGATGCTCGGTTCGGTCTGTTTGGAGATAGTGCTAATCTTGATGCAAGATAGGTGCACGGTTTGCATGGAACATACCATATGATTGGAAATCAATCTGGATGCACCCGATGGTACTCCTTGATGATGTTTGTCATATGGAATCTCACTTTGGTGTGCTTAGAGATAGTATTAGTTTCAGTGCAAGATATCTGCATGGTTTGCGCCTAATGCACCAAAGTCTAAGAAACCATTTTGAAAGCACCTGTTGGTACTCCTAGGTGAAGAGGCTCAAGTGGAGGCTCGGTTCGGTCTATTTAGAGATAGTGCTAGTCTTGATGCAAGATAGGTGCATGATTTGCATGGAACATACCATATGCTTGGAAATCAATTTGGATGCACCCGATGGAACTCCTTGATGACGTGTGTCATTTGGAATCTCGCTTCGGTCCATTTGGAGACATTGTTAGTTTCGATGCAAGATAGGTGCACAGTTTGCACCTAATGCACCATAGTCTAAGAAACCATTTTGGATGCATTTGTTGGTACTCCTAGGTGAAGGGGCTCTAGTGGATGCTAGGTTTGGTTTGTTTGGAGATAGTGCTAATCTTTATGCAAGATAGATGCATAGTTTGCAAGGAACATAGGATATGCTTAGAAATCAATTAGGACGCACCTGATATAACAACTTGATGATTTGTGTCATATGGAATCTTGCTTTGGTTCGTTTAGAGACAGTGTTAGTTTTGGTAGAAGATATGTGCACGGTTTACGCCTAATGCACCATAGGCTAAGAAACCATTTTAGACGCACCTGATGGTACTCGTAGTTGAAGAGGCTCAAGTGGAGGCTCGATTTGGTCTGTTCGGATATAGTGCTAATCTTGATGCAAGATTGTTGCACAGTTTGCATGCAACGTACCATATGTTAAGAAATCAAATTTGACGCACCCAATGGAACCCAATGCAAGGTGACGCGTGTCATATGGAATCTCGCTTCAGTCTGTTTGGAGACCATGTTAGTTTCAGTGCAAGATAGGTGCATAGTTTTTGCGTAATGCACCATAGTCTAAGAAACCATTTTTGACACACTTGTTTGTACTCCTAGATGAAGAGGCTCAAGTGGAAGCTCGGTTCGGTCTGTTTGGAGATAGTGCTAATCTTGATGCAAGATAGGTGCACGGTTTGCATGGAACATACCATATCCTTTGAAATCAATTTGGATGCACCCAATGGAACTCCTTGATGACGTGTGTCATATGGAATCTCACTTTGGTCTGATTAGAAATAGTGTTAGTTTCGGTGCAAGATATGTGCATGGTTTGCGCCTAATGCACCATAGTCTAAGAAACCATTTTGGAAGCACCTGTTGGTACTTCGGTGAAGAGGCTCAAGTGGAAGCTCGATTTGATATGTTTGGAGATAGTGCTAATCTTGATGCAAGATAGGTGCAAGATTTGCAAGGAACATACCTGTCGAGGATATCAGTAAGGGGTATCCTAGCTGATGTACTTAATGAGATCGCCCACACGCAAGTCGAGGCCCCCTATTCGACGTACTGCCCCGTCACGCGTATGGTCATCGACGACCGCAGCCTCGAAGACGGAAAGGGCGTCGAGCGAATCGATCAGGGCTCGAGTGCCAACTACCATCGAATACGGAAACAGGCTCGAGCGAACTGGGAGGCGTCGAGGGCAAGGACGCCACCCGCCGCCTGACACGCGCACGGGAACCAGGGCATTTCATGCGCGTGTCGCGTTCTCACCTAACACGCAGTCACGGGAAGCGTGATAGGGAACAGGCACCCGTCCCGTCATTCTTTTTGCAGCCTTCCCCGCCAAACGATCCAGAGTGTGTCAGGACGCAGGAAGCAGGGTCGGAACGTCTAATCAAGACCCCCTCGAGACATCTAAGGTCAACGCTCTGGATAGCAAGGCGCTACATGGCGGCCGACCCTCGACAGGACCCGTTTCCTTCCTGGGGAAGGGTTAGGCGTCGAATGGTAGCACTGCAACCACTCCAACATATCAGCCGCCATGACGTACAGGCGTGCAACAGATAAATCAGTCCAAGACGGTGCACAGAGCAGGATACAGGGGCATGCGTGATCATCATCAAGCTATCAGTACGAGACGGCTCGAGACCACGCCGGTACGGAGGCCTCGAGTAGGTCCGCGCACCATACCTCTATCGACCCCTACTCTGACGCCTATACTTGTACCCTGGGCTTCTCCTTGGAACTATAAAAGGGGAAGCCCGGGAGCGAACTCAGGGGGACATCACACAAGACAACACTCATACGCAGTAGAACTTCCATACTCCATCTCATTCCATACCACTCTTGTGTTCACCCCTGTACAAGCACTTAGGTGCAAAATAATACAAACTCTCCCCCCCACTGGACGTAGGGCCTTCTCTTGCCCGAACCAGGATAAATCTTTGTGTCTTTTTGCATCACCATCTGGAAAAGGGAGCACGCATACAAATTCACTTGTTGGTGTGACCCCCCGTGGGGAAAACACCGACAGTTGGCGCTCCAGGTAGGGGTCCTGCGTGTTTTTCACCGATTTCCCATTCTTTTCCAGATGGCCACTCTCACTTCGCCGATTCCGCGCTCCACGGTGATTTGGTTTGGGAGTCTCGAGTTCATGTCTACTGGCTCCGGCTATGACATGATCTTGGTCTCGATCAAAGGACCGGGAGGAGCCCGCGTCGCACCAGCACGGCCAAGGGCCCTGAGACGCCCTCGCCACCACGCCTCCCCACCCAAAAAGAGGCGTGGACACCACCACCGTCGCCTTTCTGCCTCGTCACGACCGACAGTTCGTGCCAGGCAGGAGGGGACATAGGAGCTGACGGCATCGCGCGCCGCAACCATGAGCACGACGGCTCAACGCCGCGAGGATCACACGACGACAGGAGGTGACGCACCCCGCGCGCTCTCCCCCACCGCTAGGTTACTGCCACATGGGTTGTTCGCCCCAAGAAGAGCATTGTCGTTCGGCTTGGACAATGTCGCGGCGTCGCTCGCCCGGACAATATGTCCAAACGCCCAAACGTACGTGGAAAGACCAATGGTCCTCCCGCGCGCCCCTAGAGCACAGCGACCGACGTCTGAGCTGCCGGATTTCTCCCAGGTGCGAGGCCTCCGCCGCCTAGGCCCCAGGCGATACACGATTACCTCCCTCAGACAGCGGCTGCTGGAGGAAGGACGCAGATGCTTCTACGCCGCCGAGCCGGACTCCGGCTCGGAATCCGACAGCCACGACCCTACTAGGGAGTGCTTCCATATCGACGGAGCGGTGGAAACCACCGACGAGACACAAGACGCCGTTGCAGGCGGGCGAGCCCCTGCATCAAGGGAAGACCCCAGGACGCCTGGGAATGACGGTCAGGTCAACCCCCCTCTACAAGAAGATAGGGCCGCGCAAATTGCGCAGCTACGGGAGCTCAAGCCAAAGCTTGACGAGGATCGCGAGCGCCTTGTCCTGCTTGAGCAAATCCTTGAGCAGGACCTGCCTTACCCACCTGGCGGAAGTGTCCGCAGACGAGCTCGAGAGGTACACTGGCAGATCGTTGGAGACGCAGAGCCTGAGCAGCCCGTCAGCCGTTTCCCTCGAGCAGGCCAGAACGTTGTGGTAGCAACAATGCTGCTGCAAAACATGCCGGAACCGTCGAACTCCCAAGTTCGACGCATCCGAGACGAGGTGTAGACTCTGCTCCAGGTAGCGGCAGTTCAGGAGGCCAAAAGCTCGGCTTCTCGACGTCGAGGAGCGGCCACTGAAAAGCGCGATGAGCCAGCCCAAAATGAAAAGGAGGTGTCGGTCCATCAGCAGCCGCCCCCTCGAGGGAAAAAGACCACGCTCGTCCTCCCCGTCGACAACCAACGTCGACACGACGCACGACGCGACTTGAAGAGAATCGTCACCGTCGGTACGGGGACACGGAAGAGCGCTGTTACAGCGCCCATCGCAGCGGGAGGTACGACAGCGATGAGGACCGGATGGCCCCAGAGGCACCAGGTCCACGAGTGTTCAGCAGGGCAATCCGCAGCACGCCGCTGCCCAGCCCGTTCCGACCCCCGACCTACATCGCAAAGTACAACGGTGAAACCAAACTAGAGCTGTGGCTGGCAGACTTCAGGCTAGCCTGTCAGCTTGGAGGCGCTCGAGGAGACGATCGAGCCATCATCAGACAGCTGCCGCTCTTCCTCTCCGACACCGCCCGCAGGTGGCTCGAGGAGCTTCCAGCTGATCAGATCCACGACTGGGTCGATTTGGTTAGAGTATTCGAGGGTAACTTCAATGGGACTTACATACGGCCTGGAAACTCATGGGACCTCAGCAAGTGCAAACAGAAGTCAGGAGAAACTCTTCGAGAGTACGCTCGACGCTTCTCAAAGCAACGCACCGAGCTGCCGCACATCCCCGACCACGACGTCATCCTGGCCTTTGTCTCTGGTACCACCAGTCGAGACTTGGTGCGGGAATTAGGCCGAAATCGCCCTCAGACCGTCGACGAGCTGATGGACGTAGTGGCCAACTACGCTGCAGGGGAAGAAGCGGTCGGCGCCTTCTTCAGCTGTGAGGGAAGGAAAGGCAAGCCGCCCGCCGATGATGATTAGGGCCCCAGTCGAGGGCCCAAGAAGAACAAAAAGAAGAAGAAAACATGGCCGTTCCAGCGGGAAGACCTCGACGACGATCTCGTCGCCGCCATAGAGCGCAAAAGGCCTCGAGGCCCTCCAGACGGGGGCATCTTCAATAAGATGCTAAAGCAGCCATGCCCTTACCACAAGGGAGGAGCCAACCACAAGCTCGAGGACTGTCGGATGCTAAAAAAGCATTTCGACGGTTTGGGGTTCAAGAAGGACACGCGCAATGACCCAAAGAAGGAGAAGGGCGGCGACAAGGAGGACAATAAAGATGACGACGGTTTCCCCGCCGTCCACGACTGCTACATGATCTATGGCGGGCCCTCGACGCAGTTGACCGCAAGGCAGCGCAAGAGGGAACGCCGTGAGGTCTTCGCGGCGAGAATGGCGGTGCCCCAGTACCTCAGCTGGTGGAGCACCCCCATGACCTTCGATCGAGAGGACCACCCCGACAAGGTAGTTGCCCCTGGCGTCTACCCGCTCATCATCGACCCCATCATCGTCAACACCCGGCTCTCAAAGGTGCTGATGGACGGTGGCAGCAGCCTCAACATCATCTACCTCGAGACCCTCGACCTCCTCGGCATCAACAGGGCGCAGCTCCAGCCAAGCGCCGGTGGATTACATGGCGTCGTACCAGGGAAGAAGGCATTGCTGGTGGGTCGAATCGACCTGCCGGTCTGCTTTGGCACGGCGGCCAATTTCAGAAAGGAGACCCTCACCTTTGAGGTGATGGGGTTCCGAGGCACGTACCACGCCATCATCGGGCGCCCGGGCTATGCCAAATTCATGGCTATTCCCAACTACACCTACTTGAAGCTGAAGATGCCCGGTCCCAAAGGCGTCATCACCGTTAGTTCCTCCTTCGAGCACGCATACGAGTGCGACGTCGAATGCGTTGAGTATGGGGAAGCAGTCGAGGGTTCCACCGAGCTCGCCTCGAAGCTCGACGCCCTGGCCGCAGAGGCTCCAGAGCCCAAGCACCACGCGGGCAGCTTCGAGCCGGCGGAAGGAACCAAGAAGATCCCGCTCGACCCCAACGACTCTGACAGCAAGGCGCTGACGATCAGCACCGACCTCGACCCCAAATAGGAAGCTGTGCTCGTCGACTTTCTCCGTGCGAACGCCGACATGTTTGCATGGAGTCCCTCGGACATGCCGGGCATACCAAGGGAAGTCGCCGAGCACTCCTTGGAAATTCGAGTCGGTTCCAAGCCAGTGAAGCAGCGGTTGCGCTGATTCGATGAGGAGAAGCGCAAGATCATTGGTGAGGAGATCAACAAGCTTTTGACGGCCGGATTCATCAAGGAGGTTCACCATCCCGACTGGTTAGCAAATCCTGTACTAGTTAAGAAAAAGAATGGGTAAATGAGGATGTGTGTCAATTATACGAGTTTGAATAAAGCATGTCCGAAAGTTCCTTTTCCATTACCCCGTATCGATCAAATTGTCGATTCAACTGCGGGATGTGAAACCCTTTCTTTCCTTGATGCATATTCTGGTTACCATCAAATAAAAATGAAAGAGTCCGACCAGCTCGCGACATCTTTCATTACGCCTTTTGGGATGTATTGTTATGTAACCATGCCATTCGAGCTTCGAAACGCGGGAGCCACATACCAGCGCTGTATGCTCCACATGTTTGGCAAGGACATAGGGTCGACGGTCGAGGCTTATGTCGACGATTTCGTCGTCAAGTCAAAGCGATGGGGAGACCTGATTCAGGACCTCCAGATCGCTTTTGGCTGCTTACGCGCCAACCAGATCAAGCTCAACCTCGAGAAGTGCGTTTTCGGCGTGCCTCGAGGCATGCTCCTGGGTTATATCGTTTCCCAGCGCGGCATCGAGGCCAACCCTGAGAAAGTCTCGGCCATCATGAGAATGGGGCCGATCCGAGACGTCAAGGGCATGCAGAGAATTACGGGATGCTTAGCGGCGCTGAGTCGTTTCATCTCGAGGTTGGGAGAAAAGGCGTTGCCACTGTATCGACTTCTAAGGAAAGTCGAGCATTTCTCTTAGACCCCAGAGGCCGAGGAAGCCCTCGATAACTTGAAAAAAAGCTGACCTCCGCACCAGTCCTAGTCCCGCCTCAACCTGCAGAGCCGCTGCTCCTTTACGTCGCATCGACGACCCAGGTCGTCAGTGCAGCGGTGGTGGTCAAGAGGCAGGAGGAGGGGCACGCGCTGCCAGTCCAGAGGCTGGTCTATTTCATCAGCGAGTTGCTCTCGGAGACCAAGGCGTATTACCCACAGATACAGAAGCTAATCTACACCGTAATCCTCGCCCGGCGCAAGCTGCAGCACTACTTCCTCGGCCACCCTATCACGGTGGTCTCGTCCTTCCCCCTGGGTGAGGTCGTCCAAAGTTGGGAGGCCACGGGTAGAATCGCCAAGTGGTCGGTCGAGCTCATGAGTGAGACCCTCAATTATGCGCCCCGTAAAGCTATCAAGTCACAAGCCCTGGTGGATTTCGTCACGGAATGGACAGACTCCTAGCTTCCCCCGGCTCAAGTTCAGGCAGAGCTATGGACGATGTATTTTGACGGGTCTCTCATGAAGACGGGAGCTGGAGCGGGCCTGCTATTCATCTCGCCCCTAGGCGTCCATATGAGGTACGTCATCAGGATTCATTTCGCCACATCCAACAATGTTGCAGAGTACGAGGCCCTTGTCAACGGTTTGAAGATCGCCATTGAGCTTGGAGTTTGACGTCTCGATGTTCGAGGCGACTCCCAGCTCGTCGTTGACCAAGTGATGAAAGCCTCGAACTGCCACGACCTGAAAATGGAGGCGTACTGCAAGGAGGTCCGTCGACTCGAGGACAAGTTCCACGGCCTCGAGCTCGTCCATGTCGCCCGACGCTACAACGTAGCAGTCGACGAACTCGCCAAGATCGCGTCGACTCGAGGCACGGTGCCACCTGACGCGTTCTCAAGAGAACTACACGAGCCATCTGTCGACTTGGGCCCGGGGGCTAGTGTCGAAGCCGCTCCTGCATAGCAAACCGACACCATCGAAGCGCTACTAATGGCAGCTGAGGTAATGGAGGTGGAACAGCGGCCCAGTCGACCGTTTGATTGGCGCACGCCATTCCTCGACTGCCTAATCCGCTGTGTGCTACCAGAAGATCGATCCGAGGCCCGCCGTATCGCTCAACGGGCCAAGTCATATGTAATCTATGGCGAGGACAATGAGCTATATCGACGAAGCCCGACGGGGGTCTTGCAGCGTTGCGTCACCATAGAAGAAGGCCGAAAACTCCTCGAGGATCTACACTCGGGGGCTTGTGGCCACCATGCTGCTCCTCGGACCCTCGTGGGGAACGCCTTCCGACAAGGCTTCTACTGGCCAACGGCTGTAGCTAATGCCATCGAGCTCGTACGCTCATGCCATGGGTGTCAATTCTACGCCAAGCAGACGCATCTGCCCGCGCACGCTCTCCAAATGATCCCCATCACATGGCCGTTTGCGGTATGAGGGCTCGACTTAGTGGGACCTCTACAGAAGGCGAAAGGAGGGTACACCCATCTGTTGGTGGCCATCGACAAATTCTCCAAATGGATCGAGGCTCGACCCATCACCAACATCCGCTCCGAGCAGGCCGTCCTTTTCTTCACCGACATCATCCACCGGTTTGGGATCCCCAACGTCATCATCACTGACAACGACACTCAGTTCACCAACAAAAAGTTCTTGGACTTCTGCGACCAGCATCACATCCGGGTGAACTGGTCTGCAGTAGCCCACCCTCGAACTAACGGCCAGGTCGAGCGTGCCAACAGCATGATTTTGCAAGGGCTCAAACCTAGGATCTACAATCGCTTGAAGAAGTTCGGCAAGAAGTGGGTCGAGGAGCTTTCCTCGGTCTTATGGAGCTTAAGGACTACGCCAAGTAGGGCCACAAAATACACCCCATTCTTCATGGTCTATGGCTCTTAGGCTGTGCTCCCGACGGACCTCGAGTATGGGTCCCCTCGACTCAAAGCATACAACAAACAATCAAATAAGAAGACTCAAGAGAATGCGGTCGACCAACTCGAGGAAGCTCAAGAAATGGCCCTCCTGAACTCCGCTAGATACCAGCAGAAGCTCCGACGCTACCACGACAAGCACGTGCGGAAAAGAGATCTGAACGTGGGCGACCTTGTCCTACGTCGGCGGCAGAGCAATCAAGGATGCCACAAGCTGACTCCGCCCTAGGAGGGCCCATACGTGGTGGCCGAGGTCCTGAAGCCAGGAACGTACAAGCTGGTGGACGAAAAAGGCGCGATCTTCACCAACGCATGGAACATCGAACAGCTACGTCGATTCTACCCCTAGAATTCCAAGGCTTTATGTTCCCATGTACATTCTGTATCAAAGCCTTATGAATGAATGCATAAATAACATCTTTCCCTCGAGTAACTTACTTTTTTACGGGTCAAAGCCTAGACGTCAAAAGGGAGTACCAACTATGACACATCATAGTCGACACTCCCTCGGGGGCTAGCAGGGGGATCCCCCCCAAGCACCGAAAAACTTAGGAATTTTTTCGTCCCTACTTAGTAAACCTTGCACGGTCGAGTAGTTGAGGCACCTCGAGCCCCTTAAGGGCCGAGAGACAACAAGCCTGAGAACTCCTACGCCCCGGGCTATGGAAACTCTACTCGCTTCCTCACCCTTGAGGCGATCGAGACCGCTTTAAACAAAAGACTAAACAAGGAATTCGAATGTAGGCGCAAAAAGGAACAAAGGAGCCTCGAGCGGAAAGATAGATAAACATTTGACAACCACTTAAAAACATTGTATTACTTAAAGACAAATTAACAGAGTACTATACAAGGGGCTCAGACACCTAGTGCAGGCTCGCAGGCCTTAGTCCGCATCACGGCCCTCACCACCCTCGCCTGCGCCTGAGCTAGTCTCAGGGGGAAGTACCTCGGGCTCGAATAGCTTAGCCAACCTCTCCCTAGAGACCTCTGCGTCGTCGATCAAGGCGTGGAGCCTTTCCTCGTTCTCCGCGTCAGTCTTGGAGATGTCGGTGACAAAACCATGAGACACCACCTCCATATCATAGGAAAAGCCCGAGCAGACAACTGCCATTGCCCGCTTTACCCTAATATGGAGGGCGTCCCGCACCCAGTCCCTCAGTGTAGCACCAAGGTAGCATAGCTGGTCGACGAGCGCGTCACCTCGAGCCTCCTCTCTGGACTCATCCACAGGCTCAAGCTCCCAGTAGGCCGAGAGGTCGCTTATCGCAGTCCGTAGACGACCATTTAAGGCGACCTCCCCCTCGAGCCGGGTCTTGATGGAGCAGGCCTCGACTTGGGTGGCCAGCAACTCATCTTTGAGACCTGCAAGGACCAACATGAAGAAATTAGATAACACCCAGCACACCTCAGAAAAGAAACTCGATAGTAGAAACGTACCGCGGATGCTCTCCTCCAGAGTCGTGTTCTCGCCAACCAAATTGGTGTTGGCCCTCTCGACCTCCCTGTTGGAGCGCGCCAGCTCGGTGTTGGCGACGTGCAGATCCTCGATCGCCTTGCCGGCCTGCGTGATGGCTCCTTCCTTCTCCAGCAGCGCCCTCTTCAGATGATCGACGTCGTCATAGAGGCTGCGGGATCGAGCCCGCTCCACCTCGAGGTCTTCGAGGGCCTTCCTCTTTGCCTCCTCCGCGGCGCTCCTGGCAATCTTGCTGTTCACACACTCCACCTTCATCCTTTGAAAGGATTCTCAGATGGAGTCCAGGTCAGCAACGACGTTTTTGTAGGACAGGGCCTCCTCCCGGGCTTTGGACGCGGCTTCCTCGACTGTCATGGCCCGCTCCCTCAGTAGCGCAGCCTCTTCCACAGCCTTCCTTGAGGCCTCTCGAGCCTCGACCAGAGCAGCCTCCCTCTCCTTCTTCTCTTCCTCGAGCGCCAAGAGCTCTTTATAAGCCTTGAGGAGTTTCTCCTGCGACTCCAGGAGTTGGTCCTTGAGGATGGGGAGCTGCTCCCAGCCGCCTCTCGTGGCATGGATGAAGCTCGACTTAATGCGGGAGGTCTCTTTCAGGTCCTGCGAACCGGCGATCCAGCAGTTAGAACACAAAAACCAAACGTTCCATAAAGATTAAAGGACTGGGAAATGCTTACAAAGTAGGCCGGCCCGAGTCCGTTGTTAACAACGTCCGATAGGAGCCCCACCGTGTGCTGCATCCAAAGGCGGAGCTCCTCGACGTGCTCCCACTTCTCGGCTTCCTTCCGATCGTCAAGAAAAATGTTGGGCTCAGACGGATCGGTGGAAGCCCAGATGCGGATCCGATCGGGGCACCAATTCTCCATCTCCTGGTCGGCCCGCGCCTTGACGCCGCGGATGAGCTCCTCGACGGTCTCGAGTGACCCCCCGTGGTGCAGGAACAAGTCGACGAGGGAGGGAAACCGCCCGTCGTCATCCACCGTCTTCCAGGTGCCAGTTTCGCTGCCTCCGCCACCGCCCGATGTCCCAGCCTCATCCTCCTCGGCGGGAATACGATCCTCCCATGACCGACGCTCCCAGAGGAATCCTGGGGCGATTCCGTCCATGCCGTAGATCGTCCTCCTGATCTCGGACTCAGGGTCGACGGGGGTGCGCATCATGCAGGCAAGCGCCACCACGCCGTCCGCCCGCCCCGACTTTGCTGGGATCGCGGCGGGCGCCCCAGGACGGAGCCACGCCGGGTTCGGAGGGCCGAAAACTGGTAGACCCTCCTCCTGGTTCTCGGGCTCTTGCGGCGCCGGTAGTACCGGTTGGGGCGAACTGTGAGAAGGAGGCTTGAGCGGCTCCTGTGACGGCTAGCCACTCTGCCGCTGCTGCTCCTGGGGCTCCAGCAGCTCCTCGAGCTGGGGACCCGCTGACGACCGCCCCACCTCTCCTCCCGCCGGCAGCAGCTGCTGTTCCTCCTGCGGCTGATGCCGCGTCTCCTGCTCACGCTCCTTTTCCTCTTTCCTCCTCTACTCTTCAATAGAGTGGAGCCCGACGGGCCAAGGAGTCCGTCTCGCGGTGGGAGAGGCCTCGACCTCCTCGTCCATAGGGCGGGCGCTCCTCGAAGACTCGTCGCCGCCAGACCAGTCACTTATAGTGATCGGGTCCGCCTCAACCCCCGATCGGGGAGGCTCGGGGGCTCCCTCTTGCCCTTGGGGCTGAGGCGCCTCAGCCCGTTTTGGCGACGACGGGGCAGACTCACCCGCCAAGGGACGGGGCGGGGCACTCTCGGCGCCAATCGATGGTCGAGGGTCGGGGGAGCCTATAAAACGCAAAACAAAGGTCAGTCACTATGATGGTCGACGTAAGAACAACACCGATCCCTTAACAACGGGAATAAACAACCAACCTGAATCCTTGGAAGCCGCTCCCACCTTGAGCCTTTTCGCCATTGAAGGCTAGGCCTGCTCAAGCGTTCGCTTCAGCCTGAGGAAAGAGAAGCGGGCGTAAGGGAGACCATTATACGAGAAATCGCAAAGAAATAGGAGGATGAGAATCACAGCATCGAAAAACTTACCCCACAGGGAGCACGGCCTGCCTGCCGGTGCCTCGAACGGCAGGCCTCGAGCCGCCCCGCGTCGAGGCTCCAAGCCCCTCGCGGGTGAAAGGTCCTTGTTTGGTTTTGGTAATTGAGTGACAACTTAGGTGGACTAATAGTGTTTATGTGAGATACATAGAAGATTAGTCCACAGGTGATGATGTGATGATGAAGGAGCTCATTGCATATGAGACATGACATGGAGTCATGTGACCAAGGTGGAGAAGATCAAGATGAGGCTTGGCTTGATGGACCGGTTGCAAGAGTGAAGGGCAACTCAGAGGCTTTGAAGCGAGGGACCGCGTGTGACTGTGAAGCTTGAGCAAGACTTGGCGCCGATGGACCGAGGCAAGAAGCATGTATCCACCTCTTGTGATGATTTATTATCTATGCCATGTTCTTCACTTTTAGATGCTTGTTCTACTTCTATGTCTTGTGAGATTAACCTTTTGAAGGAGAACAATGAGCTTAATGAACAAGTGAAGAATTTGAGCAACAAGTTGGAGAGGAGTTACAACTCAAAAGTCACCTTTGAGAATATATTGAAGACTCAAAGAATCTATGGTGACAAGTGTGGTCTTGGCTTCAAGAAGAAGATGACAAAGGGCAAAAGAAAGCAAGAGAGAGAAAAGCTCTCTCATTTCATGTGCTATCGGTGCCATGAAGTGGGTCATCTTGCTAATGGTTGCCCAAACAAAGAGAAGCTCAAGAAGATAAAAGAAGAGGAGATGCTAAAGCATGTCAAGTGCTTCAAGTGTCGCACTTGGGGTCATCTCACCTCAATGTGCCCAACCAAGCAATTGGTGAAGCAACAAGTAAAGCCTCAACCAAAGCCACAAGTTGAGCAAGAAAAGACACCCCAAGCTCAAGTCAAGTTCAACCATCACGGTGATTTGATGAAGAAGAAGAAGAAAACAAGAAGGGGTCGAAGAGCAAGGCATCCAATGCAAATCCAAGATGCCAAGATGATGAGCAAGAATGATGGACACTTTGCCTCGAGGTGTCCTACCAAGCTTGAGAAGAAGGCTCAAGCACCTCTCAAGAGGCAAGGCAATGAGAAGCAACACATGAGCAAGGAAGAAAAGGCTCAATCAAAGAGAAGTTGCTACTTGTGCCGGGAAAGGGGACACATGGCTTATTCATGTCCCCTAGGTAATAGATCTAAGTCTATTTCAATTGATAACCATAATATGCTTAGAAAGGATGGTAATGGTACCTCTATGGTTGCTATTGCAAAACATCCCGCTACTCATACTAAGGCTATGCCTAAGTTTGTTGCACCTAACTTGAGAGGACCCAAACTAGTTTGGGTACCATCAAAGAGTGGATGAATGTGTGTAGGTACCATCAGCATTGGAGAGTTGATTCAATTGAGTCTATATTGTTCATCATATGCTTGAGTCAAGTATTGAAGCCTAGTGCACATTCAAACCCAATGTCATGACAAGAAAAGTGAAGTCCAAATGTGCTACAACATACAAGTGTCATATTCAAGTTGTGGTGATTTATTGGATTATTTGATGGCTTGCAATTACATGAGTTGAAGCTTGAAAATTAGATGATCATGAGCTAATCAAGGTATATCTTTTTGATCACATTCATTTGGGTGCATATGAGTTGATTGAATTGGATATATATGCAATGTTGCTTGCTATAAGATGATTGAATGGATTAAATGCTTAGTAATCAAGTTTGGATTGATTTGGGTTGGATAAGTTCATAAGATAACATTTAGTAAGTGGATTGAATGGATTCATGTCTTGTGAAAGTATTCAAACGAGTCTATTTCAAGTTTGATTCAATTTGAAGAAGCATAGCTCAATTGCTTGCAATCTGACCATTTTTGAAAAACTGAGCTAGCAGTGATCAAGTCTGAGTTTGTGTGACCAAATCTATTTGGAATGGCTTGAAATTTGGTGTGCATGGTGTACATTTATCATAGAAGATGCTGTAGAAATTTCATGAGAATTGGATAAGGGATACTTCGGTTTTGGAGTGGATCTTATCAGCTATAGTGCAGCAGTTTTCAGCATGTAGCAGTGGTGAAAGAATTGAAATCTGGTAGCAATCTAGAAGTCAAAAGAAACTCAAATTTTTACAGCTGCTAGAAATCGTAGTAAATCACATCTGCACCAAATTTCGTGGTATTTGGATCTGTACATTATGGGATATAGATATTTCTTTAAAGGGTACAGAATCTGCCAGAAAAGTGACAATTATTGGATTGATCCAGAGTCACTTCAATTGAAAGGTCCTCAAGTTGGAAACATGTTTACAAGTGTTTGAGGCACCTAAGTTTGGTTTTAAATTAATCTAGAAGCATGACAAGTAATGAGTACAAGGTCATTTGATTGTGGAACGTACTTGGTGTACACATTTAGTACTCAAATTGAAGATCAAGATCAAACTCAAGAAGAAGATGAAGTTTAAGTTCTAGTGACTATTGGAGATCATTTAGTAGAAAGAAAAGGACTTAAACAAGTAGAAAGAAAAGGACATAAATAATGATTCATGGATACTCATCATATTAAGTCCATCACTTGAATCAATCAATCAAAGTAATTCAAGTAAGTATCAAGGATGGTTCTTTGGAGAGAGGTCACTTCTCCCTATGTGAGGGGCGTGCCGCCCGAGGAGTGGGTAAACCAAGTATGGTGCTTGGAAGGCTAACATGGAAGTGGTGATCTAAAGGACATTTGAGATGCTTAGTTGAAGCAATCAAAAGGATTGATCAAGAGAACAAGCAACACCCAAAGAGAGCTAGTCATGATGTTCAAGTATTCTTATTAGTTCTCTCATGCAAGTAATGGTCAAAAGAAGAAGCAAGCCAACCACAACAAGATAGTGCACTTGATCATAAAGTGGTTCTAAATTCATATGGGTGAAGATTTGATCTATCAATTGGCATTCATGATTGGTCTTCACCAAGCTTATAGTTGGACTTCACATTGCTATTTGGAGCTAAATTGGAATCTTATTGACTATCTTCTACTCCAAGATAGAAAAGGTATCATTGTAATGTGCATGATCATTTCATCCTTTACTAGTATGCGGTTAGTGCATATAGTACATGCTTCATAAGATCATGCATGGCAAATGAAAAGTTTTAAATTCATAACCAACCACTATTGCTTGATTGATTAGTTGATCTAGTGGTATGTATATGAGTTTGTTCATGAGCTAGTGAACCCAAGTACTTGATCTATTTTGGATTGTTAACAAGTGACAAGTACAACATTGGCAAGATAACCCTTAATGTGAGATGTGAAAAAGCTTGTCATTGGTTCAAACCGGACTTAGAAGCTTTAGCAAATCAACTTATTTCAAGTCAACAATTAGAAGCTCATAGTGATTAGAGTACAAGAACAAGACAACAATGCAAATGGATATCTAAACTCAAATGTTTCCTCAATTGGTATCCTACAATTGGTACTCATGATAGCAAATGTTCAAGAAAACAAACAAGTGGTTCCGTACTAGAAGACCTTAATTGGTAGAAGAATCCCATATGGTATCGGACAAGATATTTCAAATGATATCACATTTATACATATGGTATCTATCATACAAGAAGGTGGTTCCAAAAGTGATCCTCAACTTTAAGTGATCATCAAGCAAATAAAGTTCCCTCACCAACAAGGTTGACAAGTGAATGACGCATGCTATGACATAGGGGGAGTGCCCCACCAAATGGTATTAAGGTCAAAGATCCTATGTGGTATCTCAAGAGCAATTCAAGTAATGTCATTCCAACACATGGTGATGTCCATCAAAAATGCAAGATTCAAGCCTCAACCATCTATCCCAATGCAATCCTTTGTCACAATGAGATTCACATTTTTACAATTGGTATCAAGTGATTTGATTAGTATCACATACCTTTTATGGAAATTGATGACAAAGGGGGAGAAGTTGGAACAAAGATATAATCATGGGATAAGTTGGACAACAAAAGATATGTTTCAAAGGGGAGAAATCAAAGATGGACATGGACAAGGGAGCAACATAAAAAAGAATATGATGGATCAAAATTCTTGGACAAGAGTAAAGCACACAAGTAGGGGGAGCAAGCTCATGAACATTGATTGTTTGTATTTGATATGTGCATACTCATGTGCTTGCTTGCATTGCATAAGTTTCTAAATACAATATGCATGCTTGTGTGGTGTATGCTAGTTATAGAACTTGATTGATGATATGATAACTAGCATGCATAGGTTGGTACCTAGACTTGTGTTCTTCAAGTAAAGACTAGACCCTTGCTTGTAATGTTGATATCACGGGGTTTCTAGTGTTTTTGTTGTCTAGCTACACATGGTTCTAAGGATGGTGTACATCGAATACTTCAAATGATATCGAATTTGGTATCGAGCTACAAAGGTTTATTCTATACACCTTAGCACTTAATAGGGTTTTATGGTGCTTATCCAAATCTTGACATAGAGCTTAAATGTTGGATAAGTAGCATAAAATCCAAAACAAGTTAGCAAATTACACTTGTGTGAAGTGCTAGCTTGAAAAAGCTTAATTTCCATATCTTTGTAGAGTTGTCATCAATTACCAAAAAGGGGGATATTGAAAGGTCCTTGTTTGGTTTTGGTAATTGAGTGACAACTTAGGTGGACTAATAGTGTTTATGTGAGATACACAGGAGATTAGTCCACAGGTGATGATGTGATGATGAAGGAGCTCATTGCATATGAGACATGACATGGAGTCATGTGACCAAGGTGGAGAAGATCAAGATGAGGCTTGGCTTGATGGACCGGTTGCAAGAGTGAAGGGCAAGTCGGAGGCTTTGAAGCGAGGGACCGCGTGTGACGGTGAAGCTTGAGCAAGACTTGGCGCCGATGGACCGAGGCAACGGTGAAGAGCAAGTGAGGTCAAGATCGATGAACCAATACGGTCACATGATGATATGAAGTGGATCATATCATTTGGTGATTGATTGGTGCATGTGTTGCATTAACATTGGAGGAGATGGAATGGAAAGCGCAAGGCAAAGGTATAACCTAGGGCTTTTCCATTTCACCGGTCATAGGTGTGTAGAGAAGTTTAT
The DNA here is from genome assembly GCF_000003195.3 of Sorghum bicolor. NCBI lineage: Eukaryota > Viridiplantae > Streptophyta > Magnoliopsida > Poales > Poaceae > Sorghum > Sorghum bicolor. Next base: position 36,348,029 of record NC_012871.2, read on the forward strand.
GACTGGATTTAGGATAGATGGCCGTACTATCAAGGGAGGCAAACTTGTTTGCATATCGGTCATCTAGTGCCACTTGAGCGATCTAACTTTGTATACGTGTTAGGATCGAGTGGCGTGGCAAGTTGAGAGGCTAACTCCTTTGGGAAAATGTTTGTGAAAAGCTAACACACTTGCACTTTGGTGGTGGACACTTGTTGGTGTTAGCACATTTGCAAAGGAGGTGGTTTTCCTAGGGTTGCATATCGGTGCTTTTGAGAAAATTAAGTGCATATTTTCTATTGCGCCGGTGGGAAATTTGGAGAAGTCGCAGGAGTGTTTCTCGCCGGACGCTGGTCCAGAGCGTCCGGTGTGGTGTCTGTGGCACAGGTATGCACCGGACGCATCGGAGTGACTCCGGTGCTCAACGTCCGGTGTGTGGGCGGTTTGGCGAACCTCTCTGCGCTTGAGTCCGGTGAGCACCAGACGCTCAGGGTGCATCCGGTGGCTTTCGTCCGGTGACCTTGCGAGTTTGTGGAGCTCTCTGCGCACGAGTCCGGTGTGCACCGGTCGCGTCCGGTGTGACGCGGTAGAGCGTCCGGTGGTGCTGTGCAGGCGCGCGTGCGCAGTAGCCGTTGGCGCCAACGGTCGAGTTCAAACGGCTAGTGACACGTGGCTGACGCCTGAGCACCGGACGCTGGGGGTTGAGTCCGGTGGCTCCCTGTGAGCGTCCGGTGCCCACGTGTTTTGCCCAGTGAAGGGGCAACGGCTAGTTTAGCCCTTGGGGCTATAAATAGAAGTGGTGGCTGGCCTTGGCCGGTGATGAGCACCCTTGGGACTTAGTGTTCATGCTTTGGGAGTGCTAGTGAAGCCTCTAACTCACATATACTTGATAGTGATCATCCGATTGTGTGAGTGAGCGATTCTAGTGCGTTGCATTGAGAGATTGCATCGAGTGGCACTAGGTGTTCGTGTTGCAAGCCGGTGATGCTTGTTACTCTTGGAGGTTGCCACCTCCTAGACGGCTTGGTGGCTTGTGACTCTGTCGAAGCACGCAAGGAGATTGTGTGGTGCTCCGGAGAAGAGTTTGTGAGGGGTATGGTGCTCACCCCGCGGGGATCGCGAAGAGCAACTCTAGTTGAGCGAGATGTGAAGAGCAACAAGTGGTCCGGCCGGGTCAAGTGCTAGAGCTTGTGGTAAGCACTCCACGTGGGAGAGTGTGACTTGCGGGTCACCACTAGCAAGAGGACCAGCGGCAACCTTGGAGTTTGTCTCAACGGGGACGTAGCTTGGTGGCAACCAAGTGAACCTCGGGAGAAAATCATCGTGTCAACATTGTTCTTCACGTTGGTTTGCAAGTCCCTAACACAAGCTTGTTTTTACATTCATATATTTGTGCTTGTGTAGTTGCTCTTGTAATTAGTTAGCTTGTGTAGCTTGCTAGTTACCTTCTTGCTTGTGTAGCTAGAAGTAGTTCCCTTGCGTGACTAATTTGGTTTGTGTAACCTTGTTAGTCACATTGCTTAGTTTGTGTAGCTAAGTAAGTTGCGCTCTCTAATTTGGCATTAGTTGCCTTGTTATTGAGCTTGCTAGTGAGCTTAGGCTTTGTGCGCTTTGCCTCACTAGTTTGTGTAGGAGCTCCCCCGTTTTGTAAAGTACTAGTTGCAAAGGTTTGTGTGACCTTGCTCCTAGAATTGGTTAGGTGAGCTCTTGCTAAGGTAGCACCTTGCTTGTTTGTTTAGGATCTTTTCAAGGTGCTAGAGAACTTAGATAGAGGGGTGTAGTCTTGGCTAGACCGATAGTTTTAATTCCGCATTTGTTTCGGTTAGCTGGTGCGATAATTTTTAGAAAGGACTATTCACCCCCCTCTAGTCCGCCATCTCGACCCTTCAGCGGGCAGGCGCAGGCCTTGGTCCAGCGTGTCCCACCTGGCGAGCGCCGGGGCTAGCGCTCCTGCGGTCAGTCTCTCCCTTTTCAGAGGCCGCGGCGCGGCCATGGGTCAACGGCCCTGTTGCCTGGGGCTTAGCCCGGCCACCCGCCTTTGGTGCAGGGGGAGGTTGGGGGCGCGGGGCAGCACGACTCGGCGCGGGCGTGGGCGGGGTGTCAGCGCGGGGGCGGTGAGATCTGCCTGGCCCTTCCTTTGGCGCTCCCGTTCGCGGAGCGTCGACGTCGCCTCTAGGCAGACCCTCGAGGATCCGGTCGAGGCGAGACGTCATCCCCTCGGAGTCGTCGCTGTCGTCATCGCCGTCTCCACCGTCATCCTCACTGGGGGATTCTTCTTCACGCTCCCCCCTTTGCCTGGACTTGGCTCGACGCGCCTCCAGCGATTGGCAGTCGAGATTCTTTTTCTTCTTCTCTTTCTTCTCTGAGTCCTTGACGGACTTCTGTTTCTCAGCGGACTGGCGCCGCTTGTCACGGTCGACCTCGTCCACCTTTACTGGAGGCCTCGAGGACCGGACGTCGATGGGTCCCTACGAGAACAGAGACAAGCTTAAAAAGGGAAGCCAGGGAAATCCAGAATCAAAGCCATATACAAGAAAAGAACGTACCACATCGATCGAGCCCACATCAGGCCTCATGGGGAAGCCATTGATGTGCTCCGGCTGGAAGTCGCCGGCGACGGCCGCCCTGACCCGGGCCGCGACTTCATCATCCGCCGGAGCCTCGTTGGACATCCGGCACGCCTCGAGGTCCCGGGACGAAGCGCCGGGCCCCATCTCATCCATCCTCAGCGGCCGAGACATCAACGGGAGAACTCTCCGATGATGGACGGCCGACAGGACAAGAGCGGCGGACAGGCCCTCCAAGCGTAGCTTCTTTAGGGCGTCGAGGAGGGGGTCGAGCCGCGACTGGTGGACTTGGATGACGCCGTATGTCCAGTTCTCCGGGCGCTCCGTGATCAGGCGACCGGTGTAGGCGGGTAGGAGATCATCGTCGTTCCTCAGGTTGAACCACTGGGAGTCCCATTCGGTGTGGTTCGTCGACAATCCCACTGGGATGTACTCGCGCGGCCTCTCTGTCTTCCCCGTCTTCAGCACGAGGTTGAGGCACCCCGCCCGTATAGGCTTCCTCACGCCTGTGGTCCTGGTGGGGGCGTTGAAGAGCTCGCCCCTGTAGAGGTGGAGCCGCAGCTCCCAGTGGGGCATCATCCCCAAATAGCCCTCACACACCGCGGCAAAGACCGCCGCAACGGTGATGGCATTTGGGGAGAAGTGCTGGAGCTCCACCCCGTAATGGAGGCAGAGCGCCCGCATGAAGCGGCTCGGAGGAGCACCCAGGCCGTGGCGGTGGAACTTGGCGAATGAAACCACGTAGCCCTTGGGCGGCTTGGGCTCCCTATGGTCCGCTGGCGGTGCAATCCACTCCGGCGACGACAGCGATGTGCGATGGCGTAGGAGTCCCTCCCTCTCGAGCTCCAGCAACCGGCGCTCCATCATCGACGACGGGCGCCAGTCGTCGGCAGTGACGAGTCTCACAGGCATTTTGGGTGGACGGAAGGCGGACTCGCTACTACTCGAGGGGGTGCGCGCGCGCGTGAGATGGCAAGGGAGCTAAGGCAAGAATGGAGGCAGAAGGTGGAAGGGAGAATGGCGGCAAGGCCATGGGAGATTTATAGGCAACAACCCACCAACGGACAGATCCGATAAATGAGGTAACTCCCCCCATAAATGCGCCGCCTAACGGTCTTTTTCCTCCTCACAGACGGGGCGCTCCGAATTCTGCGCCGATAAAGTGTCGCAATAGCTCCCGCCTGAAAAGATGCGCCCAACGGGTAGAAAGGCGAACTTCCACGACCTTTTCCTTCCTTTGTAAGCCAAGGTACGTACCGACGAAAGCCTCGAGAGGTCGCAGGCTGACCCGCCGAAAGGGTTCGACAGCCGATCTCAAGCACCAGAGTCAGGGATGCCCAGCGAGTGGTCGAAAATCGAGGCCTGCCTCGAGAACTCGCTGGGGATGTCCGAGGTAGGGTTGAGACAGTCGAGAGGAATCCCCCCGACGGGAGGCATCAAGCCACTGGACTCTATCGAACAAGCCCAGCATCCCCGACCACGTCAACCCCGCTTTATGAGAACGCCTTCGGGCTACAGCTGACCCCCTCAAAAGGGGCACAGGTTCTCACTCGGACTACCCGTTAGGAGCTCAATCTAGGGTGGATGATGCTCGCTCTATCGGGAGTATGTTGAAACCCCTGCGCAAAACAAGCCAAACAGAACCTTCCACCACCGGTGTCGACAGCGCTTCTGTGAATTAGGCGATATAATCCTCGAAGGAGTCAAAACCAAGGGCTCGGGGGCTACCCTCGTGGGGTCGCTCGTGCGCCCCCACGGAAATTCGACCACAAAAATACAGCCTCCACTCGAGCGCCAGCGCTCAAATGGAGGCTCTAGGGCTACTGTCGAGGATATCAGTAAGGGGTATCCTAGCTGATGTACTTAATGAGATCGCCCACACGCAAGTCGAGGCCCCCTATTCGACGTACTGCCCCATCACGTGTATGGTCATCGACGACCGCAGCCTCGAAGATGGAAAGGGCATCGAGCGAATCAATCAGGGCTTGAGTGCCAACTACCGTCGAATACGGAAACAGGCTCGAGCGAACTGGGAGGCGTCGAGCGCAAGGACGCCACCCGCCGCCTAACGCGCGCACGGGAACCAGGGCATTTAATGCGCCTGTCGCGTCCTCACCTAACACGCCAGTCACGAGAAGCGTGATAGGGAACAGGCACCCGTCCCGTCATTCTTTTTGCATCCTGCCTCGCCAAACGATCCAGAGTGTGTCAGGACGCAGGAAGCAGGGTCGGAACGTCTAATCAAGACCCCCTCGAGACATCTAAGGTCAACGCTCTGGATAGCAAGGCGCTACACGGTGGCCGACCCTCGACAGGACCCGTTTCCTTCCTGGGGAAGGGTTGGGCGTCGAATGGCAGCACTGCAACCACTCCAACGTATCTGCCGCCATGACGTACAGGCGTGCAACAGATAAATCAGTCCAAGACGACGCACAGAGCAGGATACAGGGGCACGCGTGATCATCATCAAGCTATCAGGACGGGACGGCTCGAGACCACGCCGGTACGGAGGCCTCGAGTAGGTCCGCGCGCCATACCTCTATCGACCCCTACTCTGACGCCTATACTTGTACCATGGGCTTCTCCTTGGAACTATAAAAGGGGAAGCCCGGGAGCGAACTCAGGGGGACATCACACAAGACAACACTCATACGCAGTAGAACTTCCATACTCCATCTCATTCCATACCACTCTTGTATTCACCCCTGTACAAGCACTTAGGTGCAAAATAATACAAACTCTCCTGCCCCCCCCCCCCCCCGCGCTGGATGTAGGGCCTTCTCTTGCCCAAACCAGGATAAATCTTTGTGTTTTTTGCATCACCATCTGGAAAAGGGAGCAAGCATACAAATTCACTCGTTGGTGTGACCCCCCGTGGGGAAAACATTGACAATATCATATGCTTAGAAATCAATTTGGACGCACCCAATGGAACTCCTAAATGACGTGTGCCATATGGAATCTTGCTTCGGTCCGTTTGTAGACATTGTAAGTTTTAGTGCAAGATAGGTGTACAGTTTGCGCCTAATGCACCATAGTCTAAGAAACCATTTTGGATGCACTATTTGGTACTCTTGTGTGAAGAGGCTCAAGTGGAAGCTGGTTCGGTCAGTTTGGAGATAGTGCTAATCCTTATGCAAGGTAGGCGCATGGTCTGCATGGAACATACCATATGCTTGGAAATCAATTTGGATGCACCCGATGGAACTCCTTGACGACGTGTGTCATATGGAATCTCACTTTGATCCATGTGGAGGCATTGTTAGTTTCGGTGCAAGATAGGTGCACAGTTTGCACCTAATGCACCATAGTCTAAGAAACCATTTTGGACGCACTTGTTGGTACTCCTAGGTGAAGGGGCTCAAGTGGATGCTCGGTTCGGTCTGTTTGGAGATAGTGCTAATCTTGATGCAAGGTAGGTACACGGTTTGCATGGAACATACCATATGCTTGGAAATCAATTTGGATGCACCCGATGGAACTCCTTGATGACGTTTGTCATATGGAATCTCACTTTGGTGTGCTTAGAGATAGTATTAGTTTCAGTGCAAGATATCTGCACGGTTTGCGCCTAATGCACCAAAGTCTAAGAAACCATTTTGAAAGCACCAGTTGGTACTCCTAGGTGAAGAGGCTCAAGTGGAGGCTCGGTTCGGTCTGTTTAGAGATAGTGCTAGTCTTGATGCAAGATCGGTGCATGAATTGCATGGAACATACCATATGCTTGGAAATCAATTTGGATGCACCCGATGGAACTCCTTGATGACGTGTGTCATTTGGAATCTCGCTTCGGTCCATTTGGAGACATTGTTAGTTTTGATGCAAGATAGGTGCACAGTTTGCACCTAATGCACCATAGTCTAAGAACCCATTTTGGACGCATTTGTTGGTACTCCTAGGTGAAGGGGCTCAAGTGGATGCTAGCTTTGGTCTATTTGGAGATAGTGCTAATCTTGATGCAAGATAGATGCATGGTTTGCATGGAACATACGATATGCTTAGAAATCAATTAAGACGCACCTGATATAACGCCTTGATGATTTGTGTCATATGGAATCTTGCTTTGGTTCGTTTAGAGACAGTGTTAGTTTTGGTAGAAGATGTGTGCACGGTTTACGCCTAATGCACCATAGGCTAAGAAACCATTTTAGACGCACCCGATGGTACTCGTAGTTGAAGAGGCTCAAGTAGAGGCTCGATTTCGTCTGTTTGGATATAGTGCTAATCTTGATGCAAGATAGTTGCACAGTTTGCATGCAACGTACCATATGTTAAGAAATCAAATTGGACGCACCCAATGGAGCCCAATGTAAGATGACGTGTGTCATATGGAATCTCGCTTCGGTCCGTTTGGAGACCATGTTAGTTTCAGTGCAAGATAGGTGCATAGTTCTTGCGTAATGCACCATAGTCTAAGAAACCGTTTTTGACACACTTGTTTGTACTCGTAGATGAAGAGGCTCAAGTGGAAGCTCGGTTCGGTCTGTTTGGAGATAGTGCTAATCTTGATGCAAGATAGGTGCACGGTTTGCATGGAACATACCATATCCTTGGAAATCAATTTGGATGCACCCGATGGAACTCCTTGATGACGTGTCATATGGAATCTCACTTTGGTCTATTTATAAATAGTGTTAGTTTCGGTGCAAGATATGTGCATGGTTTGCGCCTAATGCACCATAGTCTAAGAAACCATTTTGGAAGCACCTGTTGGTACTTCGGTGAAGAGGCTCAAGTGGAAGCTCGATTTGATATGTTTGGAGATAGTGCTAATCTTGATGCAAGATAGGTGCATGATTTGCAAGGAACATACCATATGCTTAAAAATAAATTTGGACGCACCCAATGGAACTCCTAAATGACGTGTGCCATATGGAATCTTGCTTTGGTCCGTTTGTAGACAATGTAAGTTTTAGTGCAAGATAGGTGCACAGTTTGCGCCTAATGCACCATAGTCTAAGAAACCATTTTGGATGCACTATTTGGTACTCTTGGGTGAAGAGGCTCAAGTGGAAGCTTGGTTCGGTCAGTTTGGAGATAGTGCTAATCCTTATGCAAGGTAGGTGCATGGTTTGCATGGAACATACCATATGCTTGGAAATCAATTTGGATGCACCCGATGGAACTCTTTGACAACGTGTGTCATATGGAATCTCGCTTCGGTCCATGTGGAGGCATTGTTAGTTTCGGTGCAAGATAGGTGCACAGTTTGCACCTAATGCACCATAGTCTAAGAAACCATTTTGGACGCACTTGTTGGTACTCCTAGGTGAAGGGGCTCAAGTGGATGCTCGGTTCGGTCTGTTTGGAGATAGTGCTAATCTTGATGCAAGGTAGGTACACGGTTTGCATGGAACATACCATATGCTTGGAAATCAATTTGGATGCACCCGATGGAACTCCTTGATGACGTTTGTCATATGGAATCTCACTTTGGTGTGCTTAGAGATAGTATTAGTTTCAGTGCAAGATATCTGCACGGTTTGCGCCTAATGCACCAAAGTCTAAGAAACCATTTTGAAAGCACCAGTTGGTACTCCTAGGTGAAGAGGCTCAAGTGGAGGCTCGGTTCGGTCTGTTTAGAGATAGTGCTAGTCTTGATGCAAGATCGGTGCATGATTTGCATGGAACATACCATATGCTTGGAAATCAATTTGGATGCACCCGATGGAACTCCTTGATGACGTGTGTCATTTGGAATCTCGCTTCGGTCCATTTGGAGACATTGTTAGTTTTGATGCAAGATAGGTGCACAGTTTGCACCTAATGCACCATAGTCTAAGAACCCATTTTGGACGCATTTGTTGGTACTCCTAGGTGAAGGGGCTCAAGTGGATGCTAGCTTTGGTCTATTTGGAGATAGTGCTAATCTTGATGCAAGATAGATGCATGGTTTGCATGGAACATACGATATGCTTAGAAATCAATTAAGACGCACCTGATATAACGCCTTGATGATTTGTGTCATATGGAATCTTGCTTTGGTTCGTTTAGAGACAGTGTTAGTTTTGGTAGAAGATGTGTGCACGGTTTACGCCTAATGCACCATAGGCTAAGAAACCATTTTAGACGCACCCGATGGTACTCGTAGTTGAAGAGGCTCAAGTAGAGGCTCGATTTCGTCTGTTTGGATATAGTGCTAATCTTGATGCAAGATAGTTGCACAGTTTGCATGCAACGTACCATATGTTAAGAAATCAAATTGGACGCACCCAATGGAACCCAATGTAAGATGACGTGTGTCATATGGAATCTCGCTTCGGTCCGTTTGGAGACCATGTTAGTTTCAGTGCAAGATAGGTGCATAGTTCTTGCGTAATGCACCATAGTCTAAGAAACCGTTTTTGACACACTTGTTTGTACTCGTAGATGAAGAGGCTCAAGTGGAAGCTCGGTTCGGTCTGTTTGGAGATAGTGCTAATCTTGATGCAAGATAGGTGCACGGTTTGCATGGAACATACCATATCCTTGGAAATCAATTTGGATGCACCCGATGGAACTCCTTGATGACGTGTCATATGGAATCTCACTTTGGTCTATTTAGAAATAGTGTTAGTTTCGGTGCAAGATATGTGCATGGTTTGCGCCTAATGCACCATAGTCTAAGAAACCATTTTGGAAGCACCTGTTGGTACTTCGGTGAAGAGGCTCAAGTGGAAGCTCGATTTGATATGTTTGGAGATAGTGCTAATCTTGATGCAAGATAGGTGCATGATTTGCAAGGAACATACCATATGCTTAAAAATAAATTTGGACGCACCCAATGGAACTCCTAAATGACGTGTGCCATATGGAATCTTGCTTTGGTCCGTTTGTAGACAATGTAAGTTTTAGTGCAAGATAGGTGCACAGTTTGCGCCTAATGCACCATAGTCTAAGAAACCATTTTGGATGCACTATTTGGTACTCTTGGGTGAAGAGGCTCAAGTGGAAGCTTGGTTCGGTCAGTTTGGAGATAGTGCTAATCCTTATGCAAGGTAGGTGCATGGTTTGCATGGAACATACCATATGCTTGGAAATCAATTTGGATGCACCCGATGGAACTCTTTGACAACGTGTGTCATATGGAATCTCGCTTCGGTCCATGTGGAGGCATTGTTAGTTTCGGTGCAAGATAGGTGCACAGTTTGCACCTAATGCACCATAGTCTAAGAAACCATTTTGGACGCACTTGTTGGTACTCCTAGGTGAAGGGGCTCAAGTGGATGCTCAGTTCTATCTGTTTGGAGATAGTGCTAATCTTGATGCTAGATAGGTGCACGGTTTGCATGGAACATACCATATGCTTGGAAATCAATTTGGATGCACCCGATGGAACTCCTTGATGACGTTTGTCATATGGAATCTCACTTTGGTGTGCTTAGAGATAGTATTAGTTTCAGTGCAAGATATCTGCATGGTTTGCGCCTAATGCACCAAAGTCTAAGAAACCATTTTGAAAGCACCTGTTGGTACTCCTTGGTGAAGAGGCTCAAGTGGAGGCTTGGTTCGGTCTGTTTAGAGATAGTGCTAGTCTTGATGCAAGATAGGTGCATGATTTGCATGGAACATAACATATGCTTGGAAATCAATTTGGATGCACCCGATGGAACTCCTTGATGACGTGTGTCATTTCGAATCTCGCTTCGGTTCATTTGGAGACATTGTTAGTTTCGATGCAAGATAGGTGCACAGTTTGCACCTAATGCACCATAGCCTAAGAAACCATTTTGGACGCATTTGTTGGTACTCCTAGGTGAAAGGGCTCAAGTGGATGCTAGGTTTGGTCTGTTTGGAGATAGTGCTAATCTTGATGCAAGATAGATGCATGGTTTGCATGGAACATACTATATGCTTAGAAATCAATTAGGACGCACCTGATATAACTCCTTGATGATTTGTGTCATATGGAATCTTGCTTTGGTTCGTTTAGAGACAGTGTTAGTTTTGGTAGAAGATATGTGCACGGTTTATGTAACAGAACCGACCAAATTATAAGAGATTAAGCCTAATAGTGACCATTTGCATAGTCGAACCATCACGCTTAAGCCCATATAATCCCGGTAGTCCATGAAATCTCGAAGGATTTCAAACCACACATCGCATACAGCCAAGATCGTAATAAGTTTAGCGGCCGCCATCCATAAGTACATCCAAATTACAACATTCATGAAACACATCGGAGTACTTAAGTTATTACAAACCAAGTTTTTCAAGTAGCGGAAGCTTCATAGTTCGAAATTACAACACACACGATAAGTCTGATACAGTGCCATAGTTTGGTCATCCCCACAAAAGCAAAGGAAGAGACAGAGTGACCATCGCCCTTGGTCTAGTCATCACCCATAGCTGGGTACAGACAGAGGATGCAATAACCATAGTACATTTGACCATCTGCAAAACAACATGGGAATAGAACCCTGAGTACGAGAAGGTACTCAGCTAGACTTACCCGTCATAAACTTAAAATAAAGACTCCTCAAGGATCATGAAGTCTATTTGGTGGGGTAGCTGACAACCATTTTGCAAAGACCGCAAGGTTTTATTACCCTAACCCACCTAAGTCTTTTCTTCTTTTAATTTGCTCAAGTTGAAAGTATCATTACCTATTATCTAGGTTTGCTCCTGTGCTATTACAAGCAAGTATGAAACTATGATAGTACCTCATAAAGTATTTCCTAAGCCATTCATCATTATAATCCAAGTGTTTCATAGTCCTTACTACGAGGACAGGGCTCATGTCAAGTGCTCACTATCCAGGAGCGATGGCGATTCGAATCGATTTCTAACCAGCTGGCGAGTTTATTCCCCACACAAACCACACTCACTGATCAAGTGAGCTACAGGTCACCATGTTGCACTATCCAGGACCAATTCGCGGGTTCGACAGGCACCGCCCGTACCCGAGGACCGTTCCGGCGACCGAGGTATCCAAGGTATACCAAGGTTGCGCGTCGCGCCCTCGTCGTTCTCCTCAACCATCACCAATACAGCGCGTACATCGGCCCGATTCCCGGCCCGGATAGTGCTCAGGCTTCGCAGTCGGAACGACTTATCCTTCTAGCTAAATGTGGGGCATGCGTTCAACATGACAAGAGGGCCGTCAACGATCGGTCCTTAATCGACACAGGCAGGGGCACTATGGACAACCCACCATAAGACCCTGCCCGGTCTCCAAATACATTCCACACTTGGTTATCCTTTTCCCGAGCAACCAATGCTTAATCAAGCAGGTATCCACCTATATCTCGCAGGTGACAGGAAATCACCCGACTTCTACCGGACTAAGCAAGCTAAGCATAGACTCCGCGCCTATCTACATAGGACAAGGTAGATAAACGAGTAGGGATAACAAGGAGTACATATGCAGCAACGTTATCAGCCAACTCCTATCACTTAATATGCAATACAGTAGAACAAGTATAGTACTTCATATAAGTTAGCGAGAATAGGGAGACTTAGAATGCTCCGGGGCTTGCCTTTCTCAAACGTGCTGGGTCGGTGATCCGGACACTCCTGCAGTTCCTCTCCGGGTTCCGGTGCTTCCGGAGGTTCCTGCTCCTGAATCTCCTCTGGCTCCTCGGGTTCCACCTCGTTCTCCTACGAGCCTGTATGATGCATGTGTGCTCGTGAGTGGAGTGCGAGATGCCCGAGTGGATGCTTGTATGAGAAAGTACCAAAGGACCATGACATGATGCATGGATGATACACTTGGTCATGCTTATTACAAGGTAGTCAACATCATCCGGGAACAATAACTAAATTAAGCATCTGTTGCATTCTCTTCTACAGATATTTTTCAAATGCAACCAGCAACCCCATGATGCTTCAAAGATACACCAAACCCAACTTATTCCATTCAACCTATATATATACACCTTTCATGGTTTTCTTTATTCATTTCTAAGCCCATTAAAAATCACATGCAATTCTGTTCATCAATAAATTCCACAAAAATTACAGGAGACTACCAGCTAAGCATAAAGTCTACTGTAAATTTTTCATGATTTTTGGATACCTATTTTGAGCCACAAAAATCACAGGATTAATTAATAAGGCAAGTAAAATCACTCTACTGTGATACAAGTGTCAAACAACAGATTTCATATTTTTACAATTTGTATAATATCATAAGAAACACCCACAAAATTTTCCAGATTTATTGCATGACCCAATTAATTATTAAAAATCCTAAATCACTGCCATGCAAGCATTTAAATTACCATAAATTCATTTATACACCAAATAATATGTAACAATATTTTCTCAGTGATTAAACACACATGCAGAGCCAGCAAAACAAATTTTACATTTTTCTGAACCCTATTTTATTTACTATGCATTTTCCAAGTTTAGGAAAAACATGGATTAATTATATTCTTACAGGGAGATTACTCAAACATGACATGCAAACATACTAGGCTATAGATCTGGAAATAAGGAATACACCAAAATTTGTTTCACAATTTTTGGAACTATATTCATGAAGATATGGATTTTTGAACATTTAAATCATTTCCTGGAAATTATTTTTCTGAAAACAAATCAAATCCACCCCGAGACCTGCTAGGTGCACCCGGTGCAGTGCACCCGCGGCCGCTGACGAGCGGACCCGCCTGCCAGCCGGGCCCGCTGGTCAGAGCGCAGAGGGGGAGGAACTCCGGCGAGCCGGAGCTCACCGTCGGCGACCCCTTTCGGCGAATCAAGCGGCTCTACACGCTCTACGGCTCACGGCGGACCTAACGCACCCATTTGCGCGGCCTAAAACGGACCGGAGCAGGCTCGCCACCGGCCATGGCGGAGCGGCGGCGCTGCTCATCGTCGGTACGGGACGCCGGCTCGGTAGAGCGTGGCTGGAGGGGCTTGCGAGCATCGCGGTGCCAAGGCGAACACGATGCGCCAACTACGCAGCACCGGAAGGCATGGAGACGCGCGGACCACGCGTGCGGCGGCGGAGCTCTCGCCGGAGAAGAAAGCGAGGGCGAGCGGGGCTCACCGTGCCTTACCGCGCTCAGATGAGCGTTCCGCAACGGCGGAGCGAGGGCGAAGCTCGGGGAAGAACTAATCGAAGAATGGCGCACGCACGGGGGAGGAACAGCCGAGGCGGAGCTCGGGCTCCAATGGCGACGGCGGCGCTCTGCGCGTGCGGGGCGAGGGCGAGAGAGCGAGAGAGAGGGAGCTGAGGGGCGCAAATGGGAGCGGGGGCGGAGGCGAGCGCGACCGGGGCGCTTTGGTGGCCGACCGGGGCGCGTCCTCGCTGCCGCATGCCCGCCACGCGGCGGCCGAGTCCTGCCGGCGCGCCACGGCGTCGCGGCGAGGCCGTCCGCGCGCGGACACGGGCGCGAGCGCGGGGAAGGGGAGGGGAAGGCGCGGGTGGGCCGAGCCGGCTTCGGCCAGTGGGCCAGAAGCGAGGCCGCGGCCTGCTAGCGCCCCCTTTTCCCTTTTCCATTTTTTTTTATTTTCTTTTCTTAAATCCTCTGACAAAAGCATTTTGACCATTTTCAAATCATTTTCACCATTTTCACCCAAAAGCAAAGTGGTGCCAAACTAAAAGCTCTACAACTTTGCTTTAATAGGTAAGACCAAATTCTAAATAGAATTTGAATTACAAATTAAAACTTAGTTCTAGGTTTTTAAATAAAGTTATTTTGGATATTTTGTATAAATTCCATTTCTCAATTTCCATAGCTCCAAAAATTGCACAAAAATGTTCTTAATTCTTCTTACACATAGACCAACCTAGTTTGAATATTTCACAATTTTTGAAACAAGCATCACATTTTTAACATATTTAAAACTTATGAAATGATGCACATAAAATCATATTCTTAGAAGAATGACATGCTCATGATGCTTATGATTGATGAGAGTGCTTATGCATGACTTTGATGAGACTAAGTGCATGCTTAACACCTAGGGTGTTACAGCCCTTCCCCCCTTACGGAAATCTCGTCCCGAGATTTTGGGTTACTAACCATTTCTTGTGAAATTTTGGATAAACTGTTTTTAAGTAATCCTCTGTTTCCCAAGTGGCATCCCTATCGTCATGATGACTCCACACCACTTTATAAGGTCTGACAACTTGGTTTCGGGTTACTCGCTCCTTGGTATCCACAATCCCCACTGGCTGCTCCTTATACTCTAGGTCTGCTTTTATCTTGATCCCTCGAGGTTCAATTCTTTGCTCAGGCACTTTCAAACATTTCCGTAGTTGCAACACATGGAAGACCGAAAAGATCGAGCTCATCTCTTCAGGTAACTGAATCTTATAGGCCACTGGGCCTTTCCTCTCTAGTACTTGGTACGGTCCCACATATCTGGGTGCAAGCTTGCTTCGAACTCGGAAACGTTGAACTTTCTTCATTGGCGTAACCTTGAGGTACACATAGTCACCTATGTTGAATTCAAGTGGTCTTCTTCTCTTATCAGCGTAACTCTTTTGTCGCGATTGTGCCGCTTGCATATGCTGCTGTATGATCTGCACCTTTTTCTCGGCTTCATTCACAAAGTCGATACCATAGTATCTTCTTTCACCCGGTTCCACCCAGTTTAACGGAGTTCGACATCTCCGTCCATATAAAGCTTCGAACGGGGCCATCTTGATGCTCTCTTGATAACTATTATTGTATGAGAACTCAACCAAAGGTAACCATGATTCCCACGATCCCTTGGATGATAGCACACAGGCCCTCAGCATATCTTCTAACACTTGGTTTAGCCTCTCCGTTTGGCCTGAAGTCTGGGGATGATACGCCGTGCTTCTTATCAGACTGGTCCCCAAACTCTTATGCATGCGCTCCCAGAAGTGAGCGGTGAACTGTGGTCCTCTATCTGATATGATGGTCTTGGGAATACCATGCAACTTGACAATCTCAGCCATATATATATCGGCATACTCAGGAGGTCGGTAACGAGTCTTCACAGGGATGAAATGGGCCGATTTGGTCAATCGATCTATGATTACCCAAATCGAGTCATTCCCCTTCCTGGTTGTCGGTAAACCCGTGATAAAGTCCATACTGACCTCTTCCCATTTCCACTCCGGAACTGATAACGGTTGTAACAGACCTGCAGGCTTCATATGGATGGCCTTAACTCTGCAACACGTGTCACAACGGGCCACGTAAGCGGCTATTTCTTTCTTCATCTTGGTCCACCAAAAGTGGGGCCTTAGATCTTGATACATTTTGCTACTGCCAGGATGAATAGAAAGCTTAGAGAGATGAGCTTCATCCATGATGCGATTCTTCCATTCCCGATCTTTCGGGACCACTAACCGCTGTTGAAACCACAGTACCCCCTTCTCATCAACCCGAAACTGAGTCTTTGGGTCATCTTTGATCTTCTCTTTGATGTGGAAAATACCCTTGTCTGTTTTCTGACCTTCAATGACTTGACTCTCGAGCGAACAACTGAGTTGTATATGACATAAGACCTCAGGATGCATAAGATTGAACCCATCTTCAAACAACGGTTGAACCAGTTGATAGTGTAGTTTGCGACTCAAAGCATCTGCGACCACATTAGCTTTGCCTGGATGATAGTGAACTTCCAAATCATAATCCTTGATTAGCTCTAACCACCGTCGCTGCCTCATATTCAGCTCGGACTGAGTGAAGATGTACTTCAAACTCTTGTGATCGGTGTAAATGTGACACTTATTTCCTAGCAGATAATGTCTCCAGTTCTTCAAAGCATGTACCACTGCTGCTAACTCAAGGTCGTGCGTTGGATAGTTGACTTCATGCTTTCTCAACTGTCGAGAAGCATAAGCTATCACCCTGCTATTTGGCATCAATACACACCCCAAGCCACTCTTCGATGCGTCACAAAACACATCAAAAGGCTTCTCTATATTAGGTTGTGCCAGAACGGGGGCAGTGGTTAGCAACTTTCGCAAGGTGCGGAAGGATAACTCACACCCTTCCGTCCAGACAAACTTACGGTCCTTTTGTAGCAAACTTGTCATTGGCTTAGCAATCTTGGAGAAGTCAGGTATAAAACGACGATAATACCCGGCCAGACCAAGAAAACTTCTAACTTCCGAGACCGAAGTTGGTGCCTTCCAGTCCATGACTTCCTGCACTTTTGATGGATCCACAGCAATTCCTTCCTCAGACAGTATGTGCCCTAGGAAAGGAACTTTCTTTAACCAGAACTCACACTTGCTGAACTTGGCATATAACTGATGCTCTCGTAACCGTGTCAGCACGGTTCTCAGATGCTCGGCGTGATCTTGCTCATTTTCTGAATACACCAGAATATCATCGATAAACACCACAACAAACTTATCCAATTCTGGCATAAAGACTGAATTCATCAGATACATAAAGTAAGCAGGAGCATTTGTCAACCCAAAGGACATGACAAGATACTCATACAACCCATATCTGGTGGAAAAAGCAGTCTTCGGGATATCCTGCGGACGAATCTTGATCTGATGATACCCAGACCTCAAATCTATCTTAGAAAACACTCTAGCCTTGGATAACTGATCAAACAGGATATCAATCCTTGGCAAGGGGTACTTATTTTTGATTGTCACTGCATTGAGTGGACGATAGTCCACGCACATGCGCAACGACTGATCCTTCTTTTTCACAAACAACGCTGGACAACCCCATTCCGACGAGCTTGGCCGGATGAACCCTTTTTCTAGTAACTCCTTCAGTTGTTTCTTCAAGTCTGCGAGTTCGTTTGGCGGCATCCGGTACGGTCTTCTAGATATTGGTGCTGTACCTGGTATCAACTCGATTGCAAACTCTACCTCCCTATCTGGGGGAAGTCCTGGTAACTCCTCGGGAAACACATCAGGGAACTCACATACCACGGGTATGTGTTCTAGGGGAACTACCTGTACTGCACATGAAAGACTGGCGAAGTCCAACCGCCGGGGTAACTTGACCTGAAACACACCCTTCCCTTGCGGCTCTCTGAGGAAAAGGGTTCTATTCCCAACATCTATAACCGTGCCCCAGTCAGTCATCTTGTTCATTCCAATGATGACATCCAAAACCAGTCCTGGCATGACCACAAAGTTTACACGAAACCTCCGGCCACTGATATCCAAAGTAACTCCTGTTACCGTCCTATTAGTCAACACATCGGCTCCGGCTGAGCTGATGCGATAGCCATAACCTAACTCAGTAACTGGCTGATCATGCCTTTGTGCAAATGCTTGACTCATGAAAGAATGCGATGATCCAGAATCAAACAAAACAACTGCAAGATGTTGGTTGACAGAAAACATACCAGCTGTTACCGGTTCTCCTTCCGGGATTTCCTCAATCGAGGTATGATGCACACGAGCTGGATAGGTTGGCTGCTGCCTTTTGGGGTAGGGACATTCCTTAGCAAAGTGCCCCATCTTGTGGCAGTTATAGCACGGACCCTTGGGCGCATTGTTGGCGGCAGGTGCTGCGGCTTGAATGGCCTTTGGCTTGGCAGGAGCTATCGCCACCTTGTACGGCTTCTGCTGGGTTGGATGCCCGGTGTTCCTTCTCTGCGGTGGTCGGAACCTAGCACCCGGGGCAGGAGGACGATACTGCTGTCGCCCTGCCACTGGTGCCCTGCACTGGGATGATCCTGCTTCAAAAGCCCTTTTACGTGACTTGGATGCACTGTAGTTGTTGTTATTGTTCTCTTGGGTCAGACAGTCACTGATATAGGCATTGAAAGTAGCCCTGGCTCCTGTACCCATGGTCTTCAGCATCTTTGGATTCAAGCCTCTCTGGAAACTAGCAATCTTCTTAGCCTCCGTGTTCACAAACTCAGGGGCATAGCGAGCGAGATTGTTGAAAGCGTGTAGATACTCCTTCACTGACTTCGTCCCTTGGGACAGCCTCATGAACTCCCCGACCTTCATCTCAACCACACCAGGAGGAATGTAATTTCCCCGGAATGCGGTGGTGAAGCGGTTCCAGGTGATTGGCGTTCCCTCTGGGTAGGTGGTACGATGATGGGACCACCAAATCCCAGCAGGTCCTTGCAACTGATGTGCCGCATACTCAGCCTTGAGTTCTTCTGTCATTCGGAGAAGACGAAACTTCTGCTCCATGGTGTTGATCCACTCATCTGCTTCGAGTGGTTCCAAGGCCTCCTTAAAGATTGGTGGCTTGGTATCCATGAAGTCCTTGAACGAACTGTACTGGTTGACCTCCCGGCCACCCTGATTATCTCCACGACGGGTGTTGTCAGCTATGTTGCGCAAAGCTTCTTCCATGTTGCGCTGCATCTGTTCCATGTTGCGTTGGCTTCCCAGAAACTGCGCGAAAAACACATCCGCAGTGTACGGGGGAGGTGGTGGTGGTGTTGGTGCTCGGTCCTCATTCCGTTGAGCCCCATTTCCGGATGTACCTGCTCCAAGACCCGGGTTGCCGTTAGCCCCGCCACGTGTTTGTACCATCTGCATACGCCAATGATAAGCAATCGTTAGGAGTTGCCATCAACCGGTAGAAAATGTGTAAAATCGTGCCATACTGAATTTACTGAGGGAATAAATTCACACAATAAACAAAGGCACAACAACTCATCATCCACGCACAACATCACTAACAGATTACTTAACATTCACGCAACAAGGTTCGCGTACATCCAACTTGCCAGCATACATACACTGGACTTTCAGCATCAACTCATAAAGTCTTACACAGCCCAGATCCAAAGGTACATGACATGCCATGCAACATACATCACAAAAGAGGAAAGACTAGCTCTAGAGCCCTAGCATCTAGTCGCTATGATCACTGTCCATGCCAGAGCCATCCTCATCCTCGTCACCACTAGCAGCTGCTCCTATCTCGGGATCCACGTCCATCTCGTCCTCAGAGTCTAGCTCCGCTGCTCCAGGCAGGTGGTGAGGGTGGAGCTGGTTATGCAGCTGGTGGATCTCCTCATGCAAGTTCTCATTGTACTCCTCAGCATTAGCTAGCTGCTGCTCTAGCTCTAGCTGTCGGGCCCTCAAAGTGTCCTCCTCGTGCCAGGCTTCATTCCTCTGTCCAAGCACATGGACTAGCATGCGCTCGCAGTTCCTGTGAGCAGTAGTCACCCTGTCCTTCTGCTCCCGCACTGCAAACAGGTCCTGACTCAGCTCACTGTTCTTCTGGTCTGCCTGGTCTCTCTCTCTGGTCACACGAGCCAACTCTGCCTGTAGCCTCTCAACCTCAGAGTCAAACTCACGCTGCAACTGACGCTTCTCATCCTAGACGGTGAGAAGAGACCCGGACAAGCGACCCAAACAACGCTCCAGGCCTCCATAGGTCTTCATCAACGCGTACATGGCACTCATAGCTGCACTGTCACTGTGCTGGTCCTCATCCGCACTCCTCTCTAGAGCATTCACCTCGGACTGATCCCACACCGAAGTGTAAGGGTCACCCCGGGGAAACACCCCAGCGAAGGCGTGGGCCAGCTCCCGTGGAAACCTCTCCATGAGGTCCCTCAAAACTGCGAAAGCTGCCCTGCTGGCACCGTGGAAAGGTGTGACACCTCGGGACTCGTACACCCAACCGCCCCAAGCAGGGTCTCCTCCACTGGTAGGGACAACTGCCTCGATCCCCACCAGGGTCTCGTCACCAAGCGGCTCCTTATCCCAATAGTAGCGAGGCTCCCTTCCTTCGGAATACCCCATCGAACTGAGCACCCTCCAAAGCAAAGTGGGCATCCCAAACTCCTCTAGGAACTTGCTCTTATGTCGTGAGCTCCTAGCTGCCAACGGACGGCGAGGGGCCCGCCCACCAGTGGACTTGCGAGCGGTGAGCCTAGTGCGTGCCATCTGCTGCAAATGGAATACCGTGGGTAAGAGCGAGGATTACCTTTAATTATTTTATTTAGAATTGGGACAGATTAAATTAAGGGGGAAAGTAAGCAATGATATGAAATGAACATGATGCATGCACGAACTTACGATCTCACAAACTTAGAAAACAAAGGTTAACACTAAGCGGTATACGCGGTGGCATACAACGTCCGCTCATAACGTAACTAGCGTTCTAAGCGAGAACGTGGTTAGGGTACCTGCAGAAAACTCATTTCAGCCCACCCACAGTATGATCGTGCAGAACAAAATTTAAAACTATACACTTCACATACACAGACACCCGTCCATGCATGTGACGTGTCACTACCCACATCATCGCCCTAATGACGGCATCGCCTCTCAGGACGGAATTCCCAGCATGTGGTACTGTTCCCAAGACACACCAACATGTGTGCATGACACAGCACCTGACAACACTTCCCTAGACCGGCAGTGTATCCGATCATGCTCTCACAACTCCCACTTACCATGGTGTAGAGGAAGAATTGATCCATACATTACCACTCAAATGAATGGCACTCATACTATTGCACGCCGTATGAGCGACGAAATAAAAATATGATGCATTAACCCCCAAGTCAGTACTTAGCTAGCCACCTTAGAGTCCTTAACTGGGCATAAAGGATATGACCATGGCACACTAAATAATTTTCCCAAAACTTAGTTTAACACCTTGATCATTGTTAACTAATAAATAAAATCTTTTACTAAACCGGTTTAGATTTTTGTTTAGAACGTACTTATGAACAGTAACTCGCTAAACCTTGCTCCGATGCCAGCTGTAACAGAACCGACCAAATTATAAGAGATTAAGCCTAATAGTGACCATTTGCATAGTCGAACCATCACGCTTAAGCCCATATAATCCCGGTAGTCCGTGAAATCTCGAAGGATTTCAAACCACACATCGCATACAGCCAAGATCGTAATAAGTTTAGCGGCCGCCATCCATAAGTACATCCAAATTACAACATTCATGAAACACATCGGAGTACTTAAGTTATTACAAACCAAGTTCTTCAAGTAGCGGAAGCTTCATAGTTCGAAATTACAACACACACGATAAGTCTGATACAGTGCCATAGTTTGGTCATCCCCACAAAAGCAAAGGAAGAGACAGAGTGACCATCGCCCTTGGTCTAGTCATCACCCATAGCTGGGTACAGACAGAGGATGCAATAACCATAGTACATTTGACCATCTGCAAAACAACATGGGAATAGAACCCTGAGTACGAGAAGGTACTCAACTAGACTTACCCGTCATAAACTTAAAATAAAGACTCCTCAAGGATCATGAAGGCTATTTGGTGGGGTAGCTGACAACCATTTTGCAAAGACCGCAAGGTTTTATTACCCTAACCCACCTAAATCTTTTCTTCTTTTAATTTGCTCAAGTTGAATGTATCATTACCTATTATCTAGGTTTGCTCCTGTGCTATTACAAGCAAGTATGAAACTATGATAGTACCTCATAAAGTATTTCCTAAGCCATTCATCATTATAATCCAAGTGTTTCATAGTCCTTACTACGAGGACAGGGCTCATGTCAAGTGCTCACTATCCAGGAGCGATGGCGATTCGAATCGATTTCTAACCAGCTGGCGAGTTTATTCCCCACACAAACCACACTCACTGATCAAGTGAGCTACAGGTCACCATGTTGCACTATCCAGGACCAATTCGCGGGTTCGACAGGCACCGCCTGTACCCGAGGACCGTTCCGGCGACCGAGGTATCCAAGGTATACCAAGGTTGCGCGCCGCGCCCTCGTCGTTCTCCTCAACCATCACCAATACAGCGCGTACATCGGGCCGATTCCCGGCCCGGATAGTGCTCAGGCTTCGCGGTCGGAACGACTTATCCTTCCAGCTAAATGTGGGGCATGCGTTCAACATGACAAGAGGGCCGTCAACGATCGGTCCTTAATCGACACAGGCAGGGGCACTATGGACAACCCACCATAAGACCCTGCCCGGTCTCCAAATACATTCCACACTTGGTTATCCTTTTCCCGAGCAACCAATGCTTAATCAAGCAGGTATCCACCTATATCTCGTAGGTGACAGGAAATCACCCGACTTCTACCGGACTAAGCAAGCTAAGCATAGACTCCGCGCCTATCTACATAGGACAAGGTAGATAAACGAGTAGGGATAATAAGGAGTACATATGCAGCAACGTTATCAGGCAACTCCTGTCACTTAATATGCAATACAGTAGAACAAGTATAGTACTTCATATAAGTTAGCGAGAATAGGGAGACTTAGAATGCTCCGGGGCTTGCCTTTCTCAAACGTGCTAGGTCGGTGATCCGGACACTCCTGCAGTTCCTCTCCGGGTTCCGGTGCTTCCGGAGGTTCCTGCTCCTGAATCTCCTCTGGCTCCTCGGGTTCCACCTCGTTCTCCTGCGAGCCTGTATGATGCATGTGTGCGCGTGAGTGGAGTGCGAGATGCCCGAGTGGATGCTTGTATGAGAAAGTACCAAAGGACCATGACATGATGCATGGATGATACACTTGGTCATGCTTATTACAAGGTAGTCAACATCATCCGGGAACAATAACTAAATTAAGCATCTGTTGCATTCTCTTCTACAGATATTTTTCAAATGCAACCAGCAACCCCCATGATGCTTCAAAGATACACCAAACCCAACTTATTCCATTCAACCTATATATATACACCTTTCATGGTTTTCTTTATTCATTTCTAAGCCCATTAAAAATCACATGCAATTCTGTTCATCAATAAATTCCACAAAAATTACAGGAGACTACCAGCTAAGCATAAAGTCTACTGTAAATTTTTCATGATTTTTGGATACCTATTTTGAGCCACAAAAATCACAAGATTAATTAATAAGGTAAGTAAAATCACTCTACTGTGATACAAGTGTCAAACAACAGATTTCATATTTTTACAATTTGTATAATATCATAAGAAACACCCACAAAATTTTCCAGATTTATTGCATGACCCAATTAATTATTAAAAATCCTAAATCACTGCCATGCAAGCATTTAAATTACCATAAATTCATTTATACACCAAATAATATGTAACAATATTTTCTCAGTGATTAAACACACATGCAGAGCCAGCAAAACAAATTTTACATTTTTCTGAACCCTATTTTATTTACTATGCATTTTCCAAGTTTAGGAAAAACATGGATTAATTATATTCTTATAGGGAGATTACTCAAACATGACATGCAAACATACTAGGCTATAGATCTGGAAATAAGGAATACACCAAAATTTGTTTCACAATTTTTGGAACTATATTCATGAAGATATGGATTTTTGAACATTTAAATCATTTCCTAGAAATTATTTTTCTGAAAACAAATCAAATCCACCCCGAGACCTGCTAGGTGCACCCGGTGCAGTGCACCCGCGGCCGCTGACGAGCGGACCCGCCTGCCAGCCGGGCCCGCTGGTCAGAGCGCAGAGGGGGAGGAACTCCGGCGAGCCGGAGCTCACCGTCGGCGACCCCTTTCGGCGAATCAAGCGGCTCTACACGCTCTACGGCTCACGGCGGACCTAACGCACCCATTTGCGCGGCCTAAAACGGACCGGAGCAGGCTCGCCACCGGCCATGGCGGAGCGGCGGCGCTGCTCATCGTCGGTACGGGACGCCGGCTCGGTAGAGCGTGGCTGGAGGGGCTTGCGAGCATCGCGGTGCCAAGGCGAACACGATGCGCCAACTACGCAGCACCAGAAGGCATGGAGACGCGCGGACCACGCGTGCGGCGGCGGAGCTCTCGCCGGAGAAGAAAGCGAGGGCGAGCGGGGCTCACCGTGCCTTACCGGGCGCTCAGATGAGCGTTCCGCAACGGCGGAGCGAGGGCGAAGCTCGGGGAAGAACTAATCGAAGAATGGCGCACGCACGGGGGAGGAACAGCCGAGGCGGAGCTCGGGCTCCAATGGCGACGGCGGCGCTCTGCGCGTGCGGGGCGAGGGCGAGAGAGCGAGAGAGAGGGAGCTGAGGGGCGCAAATGGGAGCGGGGGCGGAGGCGAGCGCGACCGGGGCGCTTTGGTGGCCGACCGGGGCGCGTCCTCGCTGCCGCATGCCCGCCACGCGGCGGCCGAGTCCTGCCGGCGCGCCACGGCGTCGCGGCGAGGCCGTCCGCGCGCGGACACGGGCGCAAGCGCGGGGAAGGGGAGGGGAAGGCGCGGGCGGGCCGAGCCGGCTTCGGCCAGTGGGCCAGAAGCGAGGCCGTGGCCTGCTAGCGCCCCCTTTTCCCTTTTCCCTTTTTTTTTATTTTCTTTTCTTAAATCCTCTTCCAAAAGCATTTTGACCATTTTCAAATCATTTTCACCATTTTCACCCAAAAGCAAAGTGGTGCCAAACTAAAAGCTCTACAACTTTGCTTTAATAGGTAAGACCAAATTCTAAATAGAATTTGAATTACAAATTAAAACTTAGTTCTAGGTTTTTAAATAAAGTTATTTTGGATATTTTGTATAAATTCCATTTCTCAATTTCCATAGCTCCAAAAATTGCACAAAAATGTTCTTAATTCTTCTTACACATAAACCAACCTAGTTTGAATATTTCACAATTTTTGAAACAAGCATCACATTTTTAACATATTTAAAACTTATGAAATGATGCACATAAAATCATATTCTTAGAAGAATGACATGCTCATGATGCTTATGATTGATGAGAGTGCTTATGCATGACTTTGATGAGACTAAGTGCATGCTTAACACCTAGGGTGTTACAGTTTACGCCTAATGCACCATAGGCTAAGAAACCATTTTAGACGCACCCGATGATACTCGTAGTTGAACAGGCTCAAGTGGAGGCTCAATTTGGTCTGTTCGGATATAGTGCTAATCTTGATGCAAGATAGTTGCACAGTTTGCATGCAACGTACCATATGTTAAGAAATCAAATTGGACGCACCCAATGGAACCCAATGCAAGATGACGTGTGTCATATGGAATCTCGCTTCGGTCCGTTTGGAGACAGTGTTAGTTTCAGTGCAAGATAGGTGTATAGTTTGTGCGTAATGCACCATAGTCTAAGAAACCATTTTTGACACACTTGTTTGTACTCCGAGATGAAGAGGCTCAAGTGGAAGCTCGGTTCGGTCTGTTTGGAGATAGTGCTAATCTTGATGCAAGATAGGTGCACGGTTTGCATGTAACATTGCGTATCCTTGGCAATCAATTTGGATGCACCCGATGGAACTCCTTGATGACGTGTGTCATATGGAATCTCACTTTGGTCTGTTTAGAAATAGTGTTAGTTTCGGTGCAAGATATGTGCATGGTTTGCGCCTAATGCACCAAGTCTAAGAAACCATTTTGGAAGCACCTGTTGGTACTTCGGTGAATTGGCTCAAGTGGAAGCTCGATTTGATATGTTTGGAGATAGTGCTAATCTTGATGCAAGATAGGTGCATGATTTGCAAGGAACATACCATATGCTTAGAAATCAATTTGGACGCACCCAATGGAACTCCTAAATGACGTATGCCATATGGAATCTTGCTTCGGTCCGTTTGTAGACATTGTAAGTTTTAGTGCAAGATAGGTGTACAGTTTGCGCCTGATGCACCATAGTCTAAGAAACCATTTTGGATGCACTATTTGGTACTCTTGGGTGAAGAGGCTCAAGTGGAAGCTTGGTTCGGTCAGTTCGGAGATAGTGCTAATCCTTATGCAGGGTAGGTGCATGGTTTGCATGGAACATACCATATGCTTGGAAATCAATTTGGATGCACTCGATGGAACTCCTTGACGACGTGTGTCATATGAAATCTTGATTCGGTCCATGTGGAGACATTGTTAGTTTTGGTGCAAGATAGGTGCACAGTTTGCACATAATGCACCATAGTCTAAGAAACCATTTTGGACGCACTTGTTGGTACTCCTAGGTGAAGGGTCTCAAGTGGATGCTCGGTTCGGTCTGTTTGGAGATAGTGCTAATCTTGATGCAAGATAGGTGCACGGTTTGCATGGAACATACCATATGCTTGGAAATCAATTTGGATGCACCCGATGGAACTCCTTGATGACGTTTGTCATATGGAATCTCACTTTGGTGTGCTTAGAGATAGTATTAGTTTCAGTGCAAGATATCTGCATGGTTTGCGCCTAATGCACCAAAGTCTAAGAAACCATTTTGAAAGTACCTGTTGGTACTCCTTGGTGAAGAGGCTCAAGTGGAGGCTCGGTTCAGTCGTTTAGAGATAGTGCTAGTCTTGATGCAAGATAGGTGCATGATTTGCATGGAACATACCATATGCTTGGAAATCAATTTGGATGCACCCGATGGAACTCCTTGATGACGTGTGTCATTTGGAATCTCGCTTCGGTCCGAGACATTGTTAGTTTCGATGCAAGATAGGTACACAGTTTGCACCTAATGCACCATAGTCTAAGAGACCATTTTGGACGCATTTGTTGGTAGTCCTAGGTGAAGGGGCCCAAGTGGATGCTAGGTTTGGTCTGTTTGGAGATAGTGCTAATCTTGATGCAAAATAGATGCATGGTTTGCATGGAACATACGATATGCTTAGAAATCAATTAGGACGCACCTGATATAACTCCTTGATGATTTGTGTCATATGGAATCTTGCTTTGGTTCGTTTAGAGACAGTGTTAGTTTTGGTAGAAGATATGTGCACGATTTACGCCTAATGCACCATAGGCTAAGAAACCATTTTAGACGCACCCGATGGTACTCGTAGTTGAAGAGGCTCAAGTGGAGGCTCGATTTGGTCTGTTCGGATATAGTGCTAATCTTGATGCAAGGTAGTTGCACAGTTTGCATGCAACGTACCATATGTTAAGAAATCAAATTGGACGCACCCAATGGAACCCAATGCAAGATGACGTGTGTCATATGGAATCTCGCTTCGGTCCGTTTGGAGACAATGTTAGTTTCAGTGCAAGATAGGTGCATAGTTTGTGCGTAATGCACCATAGTCTAAGAAACCATTTTTGACACACTTGTTTGTACTCCTAGATGAAGAGGCTCAAGTGGAAGCTCGGTTCGGTCTGTTTGGAGATAGTGCTAATCTTGATGCAAGATAGGTGCACGGTTTGCATGGAACATACCATATCCTTGGAAATCAATTTGGATGCACCCGATGGAACTCCTTGATGACGTGTGTCATATGGAATCTCACTTTGGTCTGTTTAGAAATTGTGTTAGTTTCGGTGCAAGATATGTGCATGGTTTGCGCCTAATGCACCATAGTCTAAGAAACCATTTTGGAAGCACCTGTTGGTACTTCGGTGAAGAGGCTCAAGTGGAAGCTCGATTTGATATGTTTGGAGATAGTGCTAATCTTGATGCAAGATAGGTGCATGATTTGCAAGTAACATACCATATGCTTAGAAATCAATTTGGACGCACCCAATGGAACTCCTAAATGACGTGTACCATATGGAATCTTGCTTCGGTCCGTTTGTAGACATTGTAAGTTTTAGTGCAAGATAGGTGCACAGTTCGCGCCTAATGC
This sequence comes from Sorghum bicolor, assembly GCF_000003195.3. Taxonomy (NCBI): domain Eukaryota; kingdom Viridiplantae; phylum Streptophyta; class Magnoliopsida; order Poales; family Poaceae; genus Sorghum; species Sorghum bicolor. The sequence goes on from NC_012871.2 coordinate 36,375,860, forward strand.
ACCATAGTCTAAGAAACCATTTTGGATGCACTATTTGGTACTCTTGGGTGAAGAGGCTTAAGTGGAAGCTTGGTTCGGTCAGTTTGGAGATAGTGCTAATCCTTATGCAAGGTAGGTGCATGGTTTGCATGGAACATACCATATGCTTGGAAATCAATTTGGATGCACCCGATGGAACTCCTTGACGACGTGTGTCATATGGAATCTCGCTTCGGTCCATGTGGAGACATTGTTAGTTTCGGTGCAAGATAGGTGCACAGTTTGCACATAATGCACCATAGTCTAAGAAACCATTTTGGACGCACTTGTTGGTACTCCTAGGTGAAGGGTCTCAAGTGGATGCTCGGTTCGGTCTGTTTGGAGATAGTGCTAATCTTGATGCAAGATAGGTGCACGGTTTGCTTGGAACATACCATATGCTTGGAAATCAATTTGGATGCACCCGATGAAACTCCTTGATGACGTTTGTCATATGGAATCTCACTTTGGTGTGCTTAGAGATAGTATTAGTTTCAGTGCAAGATATCTGCATGGTTTGCGCCTAATGCACCAAAGTCTACGAAACCATTTTGAAAGCACCTGTTGGTACTCCTTGGTGAAGAGGCTCAAGTGGAGGCTCGGTTCGGTCTGTTTAGAGATAGTGCTAGTCTTGATGCAAGATAGGTGCATGATTTGCATGGAACATACCATATGCTTGGAAATCAATTTGGATGCACCCGATGGAACTCCTTGATGACGTGTGTCATTTGGAATCTCGCTTCGGTCCATTTGGAGACATTGTTAGTTTCGATGCAAGATAGGTACACAGTTTGCACCTAATGCACCATAGTCTAAGAAACCATTTTGGACGCATTTGTTGGTACTCCTAGGTGAAGGGGCTCAAGTGGATGCTAGGTTTGGTCTGTTTGGAGATAGTGCTAATCTTGATGCAAGATAGATGCATGGTTTGCATGGAACATACGATATGCTTAGAAACCGATTAGGACGCACCTGATATAACTCCTTGATGATTTGTGTCATATGGAATCTTGCTTTCGTTCGTTTAGAGACAGTGTTAGTTTTGGTAGAAGATATGTGCACGATTTACGCATAATGCACCATAGGCTAAGAAACCATTTTAGACGCACCCCATGGTACTCGTAGTTGAAGAGGCTCAAGTGGAGGCTCGATTTGGTCTGTTCGGATATAGTACTAATCTTGATGCAAGATAGTTGCACAGTTTGCATGCAACGTACCATATGTTAAGAAATCAAATTTGACGCACCCAATGGAACCCAATGCAAGATGACGTGTGTCATATGGAATCTCGCTTCGGTCCGTTTGGAGACAGTGTTAGTTTCAGTGCAAGATAGGTGTATAGTTTGTGCGTAATGCACCATAGTCTAAGAAACCATTTTTGACACACTTGTTTGTACTCCTAGATGAAGAGGCTCAAGTGGAAGCTCGGTTCGGTCTGTTTGGAGATAGTGCTAATCTTGATGCAAGATAGGTGCACGGTTTGCATGGAACATACCATATCCTTGGAAATCAATTTGGATGCACCCGATGGAACTCCTTGATGACGTGTGTCATATGGAATCTCACTTTGGTCTGTTTAGAAATTGTGTTAGTTTTGGTGCAAGATATGTGCATGGTTTGCGCCTAATGCACCATAGTCTAAGAAACCATTTTGGAAGCACCTGTTGGTACTTCGGTGAAGAGGCTCAAGTGGAAGCTCGATTTGATATGTTTGGAGATAGTGCTAATCTTGTTGCAAGATAGGTGCATGATTTGCAAGGAACATACCATATGCTTAGAAATCAATTTGGACGCACCCAATGGAACTCCTAAATGACGTGTACCATATGGAATCTTGCTTCGGTCCGTTTGTAGACATTGTAAGTTTTAGTGCAAGATAGATGCACAGTTCGCGCCTAATGCACCATAGTCTAAGAAACCATTTTGGATGCACTATTTGGTACTCTTGGGTGAAGAGGCTTAAGTGGAAGCTTGGTTCGGTCAGTTTGGAGATAGTGCTAATCCTTATGCAAGGTAGGTGCATGGTTTGCATGGAACATACCATATGCTTGGAAATCAATTTGGATGCACCCGATGGAACTCCTTGACGACGTGTGTCATATGGAATCTCGCTTCGGTCCATGTGGAGACATTGTTAGTTTCGGTGCAAGATAGGTGCACAGTTTGCACATAATGCACCATAGTCTAAGAAACCATTTTGGACGCACTTGTTGGTACTCCTAGGTGAAGGGTCTCAAGTGGATGCTCGGTTCGGTCTGTTTGGAGATAGTGCTAATCTTGATGCAAGATAGGTGCACGGTTTGCATGGAACATACCATATGCTTGGAAATCAATTTGGATGCACCCGATGAAACTCCTTGATGACGTTTGTCATATGGAATCTCACTTTGGTGTGCTTAGAGATAGTATTAGTTTCAGTGCAAGATATCTGCATGGTTTGCGCCTAATGCACCAAAGTCTAAGAAACCATTTTGAAAGCACCTGTTGGTACTCCTTGGTGAAGAGGCTCAAGTGGAGGCTCGGTTCGGTCTGTTTAGAGATAGTGCTAGTCTTGATGCAAGATAGGTGCATGATTTGCATGGAACATACCATATGCTTGGAAATCAATTTGGATGCACCCGATGGAACTCCTTGATGACGTGTGTCATTTGGAATCTCGCTTCGGTCCATTTGGAGACATTGTTAGTTTCGATGCAAGATAGGTACACAGTTTGCACCTAATGCACCATAGTCTAAGAAACCATTTTGGACGAATTTGTTGGTACTCCTAGGTGAAGGGGCTCAAGTGGATGCTAGGTTTGGTCTGTTTGGAGATAGTGCTAATCTTGATGCAAGATAGATGCATGGTTTGCATGGAACATACGATATGCTTAGAAATCAATTAGGACGCACCTGATATAACTCCTTGATGATTTGTGTCATATGGAATCTTGCTTTCGTTCGTTTAGAGACAGTGTTAGATTTGGTAGAAGATATGTGCACGATTTACGCATAATGCACCATAGGCTAAGAAACCATTTTAGACGCACCCCATGGTACTCGTAGTTGAAGAGGCTCAAGTGGAGGCTCGATTTAGTCTGTTCGGATATAGTACTAATCTTGATGCAAGATAGTTGCACAGTTTGCATGCAACGTACCATATGTTAAGAAATCAAATTGGACGCACCCAATGGAACCCAATGCAAGATGACGTGTGTCATATGGAATCTCGCTTCGGTCCGTTTGGAGACAATGTTAGTTTCAGTGTAACATAGGTGCATAGTTTGTGCGTAATGCACCATAGTCTAAGAAACCATTTTTGACACACTTGTTTGTACTCCTAGATGAAGAGGCTCAAGTGGAAGCTCGGTTCGGTCTGTTTGGAGATAGTGCTAATCTTGATGCAAGATAGGTGCACGGTTTGCATGGAACATACCATATCCTTGGAAATCAATTTGGATGCACCCAATGGAACTCCTTGATGACGTGTGTCATATGGAATCTCACTTTGGTCTGTTTAGAAATATTGTTAGTTTCAGTGCAAGATATGTGCATCGTTTGCGCCTAATGCACCATAGTCTAAGAAACCATTTTGGAAGCACCTGTTGGTACTTCGGTGAAGAGGCTCAAGTGGAAGCTCGATTTGATATGTTTGGAGATAGTGCTAATCTTGATGCAAGATAGGTGCATGATTTGCAAGTAACATACCATATGCTTAGAAATCAATTTGGACGCACCCAATGGAACTCCTAAATGACGTCTGCCATATGGAATCTTGCTTCGGTCCGTTTGTAGACATTGTAAGTTTTAGTGCAAGATAGGTGCACAGTTCGCGCCTAATGAACCATAGTCTAAGAAACCATTTTGGATGCACTATTTGGTACACTTGGGTGAAGAGGCTCAAGTGGAAGCTTGGTTCGGTCAGTTTGGAGATAGTGCTAATCCTTATGCAAGGTAGGTGCATGGTTTGCATGGAACATACCATATGCTTGGAAATCAATTTGGATGCACCCGATGGAACTCCTTGACGACGTGTGTCATATGGAATCTCGCTTCGGTCCATGTGGAGACATTGTTAGTTTCGGTGCAAGATAGGTGCACAGTTTGCACATAATGCACCATAGTCTAAGAAACCATTTTGGACGCACTTGTTGGTACTCCTAGGTGAAGGGTCTCAAGTGGATGCTCGGTTCGGTCTGTTTGGAGATAGTGCTAATCTTGATGCAAGATAGGTGCACGGTTTGCATGGAACATACCATATGCTTGGAAATCAATTTGGATGCACCCGATGAAACTCCTTGATGACGTTTGTCATATGGAATCTCACTTTGGTGTGCTTAGAGATAGTATTAGTTTCAGTGCAAGATATCTGCATGGTTTGCGCCTAATGCACCAAAGTCTACGAAACCATTTTGAAAGCACCTGTTGGTACTCCTTGGTGAAGAGGCTCAAGTGGAGGCTCGGTTCGGTCTGTTTAGAGATAGTGCTAGTCTTGATGCAAGATAGGTGCATGATTTGCATGGAACATACCATATGCTTGGAAATCAATTTGGATGCACCCGATGGAACTCCTTGATGACGTGTGTCATTTGGAATCTCGCTTCGGTCCATTTGGAGACATTGTTAGTTTCGATGCAAGATAGGTACACAGTTTGCACCTAATGCACCATAGTCTAAGAAACCATTTTGGACGCATTTGTTGGTACTCCTAGGTGAAGGGGCTCAAGTGGATGCTAGGTTTGGTCTGTTTGGAGATAGTGCTAATCTTGATGCAAGATAGATGCATGGTTTGCATGGAACATACGATATGCTTAGAAATCAATTAGGACGCACCTGATATAACTCCTTGATGATTTGTGTCATATGGAATCTTGCTTTCGTTCGTTTAGAGACATTGTTAGTTTTGGTAGAAGATATGTGCACGATTTACGCATAATGCACCATAGGCTAAGAAACCATTTTAGACGCACCCCATGGTACTCGTAGTTGAAGAGGCTCAAGTGGAGGCTCGATTTGGTCTGTTCGGATATTGTACTAATCTTGATGCAAGATAGTTGCACAGTTTGCATGCAACGTACCATATGTTAAGAAATCAAATTGGACGCACCCAATGGAACCCAATGCAAGATGACGTGTGTCATATGGAATCTCGCTTCGGTCCGTTTGGAGACAATGTTAGTTTCAGTGTAACATAGGTGCATAGTTTGTGCATAATGCACCATAGTCTAAGAAACCATTTTTGACACACTTGTTTGTACTCCTAGATGAAGAGGCTCAAGTGGAAGCTCGGTTCGGTCTGTTTGGAGATAGTGCTAATCTTGATGCAAGATAGGTGCACGGTTTGCATGGAACATACCATATCCTTGGAAATCAATTTGGATGCACCCAATGGAACTCCTTGATGACGTGTGTCATATGGAATCTCACTTTGGTCTGTTTAGAAATATTGTTAGTTTCGGTGCAAGATATGTGCATCGTTTGCGCCTAATGCACCATAGTCTAAGAAACCATTTTGGAAGCACCTGTTGGTACTTCGGTGAAGAGGCTCAAGTGGAAGCTCGATTTGATATGTTTGGAGATAGTGCTAATCTTGATGCAAGATAGGTGCATGATTTGCAAGTAACATACCATATGCTTAGAAATCAATTTGGACGCACCCAATGGAACTCCTAAATGACGTCTGCCATATGGAATCTTGCTTCGGTCCGTTTGTAGACATTGTAAGTTTTAGTGGAAGATAGGTGCACAGTTCGCGCCTAATGCACCATAGTCTAAGAAACCATTTTGGATGCACTATTTGGTACACTTGGGTGAAGAGGCTCAAGTGGAAGCTTGGTTCGGTCAGTTTGTAGATAGTGCTAATCCTTATGCAAGGTAGGTGCATGGTTTGCATGGAACATACCATATGCTTGGAAATCAATTTGGATGCACCCGATGGAACTCCTTGACGACGTGTGTCATATGGAATCTCGCTTCGGTCCATGTGGAGACATTGTTAGTTTCGGTGCAAGATAAGTGCGCAGTTTGCACATAATGCACCATAGCAAAGAAACCATTTTGGACGCACTTGTTGGTACTCCTAGGTGAACGGTCTCAAGTGGATGCTCGGTTCGGTCTGTTTGGAGATAGTGCTAATCTTGATGCAAGATAGGTGCACGGTTTGCATGGAACATACCATATGCTTGGAAATCAATTTGGATGCACCCGATGGAACTCCTTGATGACGTTTGTCATATGGAATCTCACTTTGGTGTGCTTAGAGATAGTATTAGTTTCAGTGCAAGATATCTGCATGGTTTGCGCCTAATGCACCAAAGTCTAAGAAACCATTTTGAAAGCACCTGTTGGTACTCCTTGGTGAAGAGGCTCAAGTGTAGGCTCGGTTCGGTCTGTTTAGAGATAGTGCTAGTCTTGATGCAAGATAGATGCATGATTTGCATGGAACATACCATATGCTTGGAAATCAATTTGGATGCACCCGATGGAACTCCTTGATGACGTGTGTCATTTGGAATCTCGCTTCGGTCCATTTGGAGACATTGTTAGTTTCGATGCAAGATAAGTACACAGTTTGCACCTAATGCACCATAGTCTAAGAAACCATTTTGGACGCATTTGTTGGTACTCCTAGGTGAAGGGGCTCAAGTGGATGCTAGGTTTGGTCTGTTTGGAGATAGTGCTAATCTTGATGCAAGATAGATGCATGGTTTGCATGGAACGTACGATATGCTTAGAAATCAATTAGGACGCACCTGATATAACTCCTTGATGATTTGTGTCATATGGAATCTTGCTTTGGTTCGTTTAGAGACAGTGTTAGTTTTGGTAGAAGATATGTGCACGATTTACGCCTAATGCACCATAGGCTAAGAAACCATTTTAGACGCACCCGATGGTACTCGTAGTTGAAGAGGCTCAAGTGGAGGCTCGATTTGGTCTGTTCGGATATAGTGCTAATCTTGATGCAAGATAGTTGCACAGTTTGCATGCAACGTACCATATGTTAAGAAATCAAATTGGACGCACCCAATGGAACCCTATGCAAGATGACTGTGTCATATGGAATCTCGCTTCGGTCCGTTTGGAGACAATGTTAGTTTCAGTGCAAGATAGGTGCATAGTTTGTGTGTAATGCACCATAGTCTAAGAAACCATTTTTGACACACTTGTTTGTACTCCTAGACGAAGAGGCTCAAGTGGAAGCTCGGTTCGGTCTGTTTGGAGATAGTGCTAATCTTGATGCAAGATAGGTGCATGGTTTGCATGGAACATACCATATCCTTGGAAATCAATTTGGATGCACCCGATGGAACTCCTTGATGACGTGTGTCATATGGAATCTCATTTTGGTCTGTTTAGAAATAGTGTTAGTTTCGGTGCAAGATATGTGCATGGTTTGCGCCTAATGCACCATAGTCTAAGAAACCATTTTGGAACCACCTGTTGGTACTTCGGTGAAGAGGCTCAAGTGTAAGCTCGATTTGATATGTTTGGAGATAGTACTAATCTTGATGCAAGATAGGTGCATGATTTGCAAGGAACATACCATATGCTTAGAAAATCAATTTGGACGCACCCAATGGAACTCCTAAATGACGTGTGCCACATGGAATCTTGCTTCGGTCCGTTTGTAGACATTGTAAGTTTTAGTGCAAGATAGGTGCACAGTTCACGCCTAATGCACCATAGTCTAAGAAACCATTTTGGATGCACTATTTGGTACTCTTGGGTGAAGAGGCTCAAGTGGAAGCTTGGTTCGGTCAGTTTGGAGATAGTGCTAATCCTTATGCAAGGTAGGTGCATGGTTTGCATGGAACATACCATATGCTTGGAAATCAATTTGGATGCACCCGATGGAACTCCTTGACGACGTGTGTCATATGGAATCTCGCTTCGGTCCATGTGGAGACATTGTTAGTTTCGGTGCAAGATAAGTGCGCAGTTTGCACATAATGCACCATAGCAAAGAAACCATTTTGGACGCACTTGTTGGTACTCCTAGGTGAAGGGTCTCAAGAGGATGCTCGGTTCGGTCTGTTTGGAGATAGTGCTAATCTTGATGCAAGATAGGTGCACGGTTTGCATGGAACATACCATAAGCTTGCAAATCAATTTGGATGCACCCGATGGAACTCCTTGATGACGTTTGTCATATGGAATCTCACTTTGGTGTGCTTAGAGATAGTATTAGTTTCAGCGCAAGATATCTGCATGGTTTGCGCCTAATGCACCAAAGTCTAAGAAACCATTTTGAAAGCACCTGTTGGTACTCCTTGGTGAAGAGGCTCAAGTGGAGGCTCGGTTCGGTCTGTTTAGAGATAGTGCTAGTCTTGATGCAAGATAGGTGCATGATTTGCATGGAACATACCATATGCTTGGAAATCAATTTGGATGCACCCGATGGAACTCCTTGATGACGTGTGTCATTTGGAATCTCGCTTCGGTCCATTTGGAGACATTGTTAGTTTCGATGCAAGATAGGTACACAGTTTGCACCTAATGCACCATAGTCTAAGAAACCATTTTGGACGCATTTGTTGGTACTCCTAGGTGAAGGGGCTCAAGTGGATGCTAGGTTTGGTCTGTTTGGAGATAGTGCTAATCTTGATGCAAGATAGATGCATGGTTTGCATGGAACATACGATATGCTTAGAAATCAATTAGGACGCACCTGATATAACTCCTTGATGATTTGTGTCATATGGAATCTTGCTTTCGTTCGTTTAGAGACAGTGTTAGTTTTGGTAGAAGATATGTGCACGATTTACGCATAATGCACCATAGGCTAAGAAACCATTTTAGACGCACCCCATGGTACTCGTAGTTGAAGAGGCTCAAGTGGAGGCTCGATTTGGTCTGTTCGGATATTGTACTAATCTTGATGCAAGATAGTTGCACAGTTTGCATGCAACGTACCATATGTTAAGAAATCAAATTGGACGCACCCAATGGAACCCAATGCAAGATGACGTGTGTCATATGGAATCTTGCTTCGGTCCGTTTGGAGACAATGTTAGTTTCAGTGCAAGATAGGTGCATAGTTTGTGCGTAATGCACCATAGTCTAAGAAACCATTTTTGACACACTTGTTTGTACTCCAAGATGAAGAGGCTCAAGTGGAAGCTCGGTTCGGTCTGTTTGGAGATAGTGCTAATCTTGATGCAAGATAGGTGCACGGTTTGCATGGAACATACCATATCCTTGGAAATCAATTTGGATGCACCCGATGGAACTCCTTGATGACGTGTGTCATATGGAATCTCACTTTGGTCTATTTGGAAAGAGTGTTAGTTTCGGTGCAAGATATGTGCATGGTTTGCGCCTAATGCACCATAGTCTAAGAAACCATTTTGGAAGCACCTGTTGGTACTTCGGTGAAGAGGCTCAAGTGGAAGCTCGATTTGATATGTTTGGAGATAGTGCTAATCTTGATGCAAGATAGGTGCATGATTTGCAAGGAACATACCATATGCTTAGAAATCAATTTGGACGCACCCAATGTGGTGAGGTCGTTGTCCCGATCTTCACGACGTAGGATGGATAACTAGCTGAAGATCAGCCGATAACTTGCTGCAAGCAGCGAGGATAACTAGTGCAACCTGACGACACGCACAAGGAGCCAACCACCGTCTCTATACGGCAGCCTGAACCAAGGATTCGCCCAACCACACTCTCAAAGAACCAACCTACGCAACCTGAACTCGAGGATCAGGAGCACGGATTGGGTGCCGATGACGCGGCCGCTTCTGTAATCTCCGCGAAGGAAAACACAAGAGCAAAGGGGTAGAGATGTCTCTCTGAATTTGTTAGCACACAGCTGAACAAAGTGGTTTGTATTCTCAATATCATAAGTCTTTGATTACAATGAGTCTTGGGGGTATTTATACTAGCAACAGCCCTGCTTGATAGGTATGAAAACGAAATAGAGTTTCTGAGGGAAGGCAATGTAAAAGGTCCTCTCGAAATGGATTCCCGAAGTGGCTTCGCGTGACTGTTGGCCTCCAGAGTAGTTTCCAATAAACTGACAATAACTTTTTATTGGGAAGTCCAAATGATGAACCGTTTCCTGGGTGTGAAACTAGACTCTAAGAGCTTTCCAGAAACGTATGCTATGCACCACGAAACGCTGTAGATTGGTACAGTTTTACTTGTCAAGTTGTACCAACATTCTGTCACGACTGACTGTTGACCTTCTGAGCAGTCTGTACTAATTCTGGTCTACAGGTAATATGGAGTATCCAAACTGATCGCCACTTGATTCATTGGAAAGTAGACTCGAAGAGCTTTCCAACAAGTGCTCATGGGCCTTCATAGCATCTCGAAAGTGAAAGTTATGATCTTTTCTTTCAACTGGTCCGTTCTGCACCGTACTGGTCCGATCTGCCCTTCTTTCAACTGGTCCGTTCTGCAGCGTGTTGTTCCAATCCTTGCGATCCAGGCCACCTCCCTCCTCATGTGTATACCTAAGCACAACCAAAGTAGAACACTTAGGTAGTATAATATTCTCATTAACATTAATAGAACTCTCACAAAGTAGCGCGTTCACCTCTTGTTGTAGCTTCTTGGCTCGGCTACGTGTAATTGCTCCATCAATGGCTTGGGCTGGTGCCGGCGTAGTCGGTGTAGAGATTGGCATGGAATTAGAGGGAGCATGCTTGGTTGGGATGTCCTCATCATCCTCCCCCTCTTGAAAAGGAGTCGACCTCGACTCTGATTCTTCTAATCCGAAGAATGGTGTCAAGTCAGCAACATTGAAGGTTGTGCTAACACCATAATCTTCAGGAAGCTCAATCATGTAGGCATTATCATTGATCCTGGACAGCACTCTGAATGGACCATCTCCCTGTGGCATCAACTTGGATTTACGCTTCTCAGGAAAGCGGTCTTTGCGAAGATGTACCCACACTAAATCTCCGGGCTCAAATATCACCTTCTTGCGATGCTTGTTTGCCCAATCAGCATAGTACTTGGACCTTCTTTCGATTGCTTCTTTGGTCTTCTCATGAATCTTCTTGACATATGATGCATGCTTGGAAGCTTCCATGTTAATCCTTTCCTGCAATGGTAGAGGCAACAAATCGATCGGAGCAAGGGGTTTGAATCCATACACAACTTCAAAAGGACACATATTAGTTGTAGAATGTACTGCCCTGTTGTAAGCGAATTCCACATGTGGCAAGCACTCTTCCCACTCCTTCAGGTTCTTCTTTATCAAGGCTGTGCTGAAATCTCTCACAAATCTCTTGTAAAAACCAGCGAGTCCATGAAAACTTCTCACCTGACTCACATTTTCAGGAGTTGGCCAATCCTTGATTGCTTTCACCTTTGATACATCAACCTGAATTCCTGAACCTGAAACAACAAAACCAAGAAACACAACCTGATCTGTACAAAATGTGCACTTCTCAAGGTTAGCAAATAATTTTTCTTTTCTTAGCACATCCAAAACTTGCTTAATATGATCAACATGTTCCTCCAATGTCTTGCTGTAAATTAGAATATCATCAAAGTAAACAACAACAAACTTTCCAATGAATGCTCGCAAGACATGGCTCATCAATCTCATGAACGTGCTAGGGGCATTGGTCAAACCAAAAGGCATAACTAACCATTCATACAGCCCAAACTTTGTTTTAAAAGCAGTTTTCCATTCATCTCCAATCTTCATTCTAATTTGATGGTAACCACTTCTCAAATCAATTTTAGAAAATATCATAGAACCACTCAATTCATCAAGCATATCATCTAGCCTAGGAATAGGATGACGATAACGAACGGTGATGTTGTTTATGGCTCTACAATCTACACACATCCTCCAAGAACCATCTTTCTTTGGCACCAAAATCACAGGAACAGCACAAGGACTTAAACTTTCTCGCACATATCCTTTATCTAAAAGTTCTTGTACTTGCCTTTGAATCTCCTTGGTTTCTTCCGGATTGGTGCGGTACGCCGGACGGTTTGGAAGTGCAGCTCCAGGGATGAGATCAATTTGATGTTCGATACCGCGTAAAGGAGGAAGTCCAGCAGGTGTTTCCTTTGGAAAAACATCGTCATAGTCCTGCAAAACACGTGCAACAACACTAGGGACAGATGTTAAGTCATTAGCTGAAAGCAATGTGTCGTTGCACACAAGTACAAATAGTACTTGATCTGGGTTTTTCCTCACATCTCTCAGTTCAGATTTGGTGGCTATCATCACGAAGTTCTCTCCCTCTCTTTTTCTGTCATCTCTCATGTTTGGCTTGTGGCTCTCACTCACTGATTTGTGGAGGGCACTCAAATTATTTTTCTCTCCTTCTTTTGTACTCTCATTCCTCACTTCGGAGCTCTTTTGCAAGTGCTCAGCTAGGATTTGCTGCGGTGTCATGGGTTTAAGAATCAACTCCTTGTTCTTCCACTTGATGGTGTATTGATTGGTTCTACCACAATGTAGAGACGATCGATCATATTGCCATGGTCTTCCCAACAGCATGTGGCACACTGTCATAGGCGCCACATCACACTCTACAGTGTCAATATATTCACCAATCATGAATGGAACTTTCACTCTTTGTGAAATCTTAATAGAACCTGAATTATTAAGCCATTGCACATGATATGGATGGGGATGTTTCAGCAGCTTCAACCCAAGCTTTTCAACCATTTCTTTGCTTGCAAGATTGTGGCAACTGCCTCCATCAATGATCACTTTGACAACCTTATCTTGCACTTTAGCTCTAGTCTGAAAAAGATTGTGCCGCTGCCCATTTTCAGCATCGCTCATTTGTACACTCAAAATCTGAGTTACAACAAGAGCAGCACCAGATTCAAATTCACAGATGTCCTTCTCAAGATTACTCTCACTTCCACTATTTTCTTGTTCTTCCTCACTAGCAGATTCATACTCCCCTTGATCATTCACAATGATGGTTCTAGCATTTGGACACTCTCTTGCAACATGACCACGACCACCACACTTGAAGCACTGAATTCCACTACTCTTGCTGGAAGAACCCACTGAGTTTGCTGATTTGAATTTCTCATTTTGAGCAGCCAACTCTTTGCTACTAGAAGAACCAAGGTTGCTAGATCGTGCACCACCGTTTGAGCTGGAAAATGTACCTTTACTTCCACTTCCTTTGGGTGCCAATTTACTTCCACTTGCTGCACTCTTTGTACTGAAAGATACTCCTCTAGTGGACTTCACATCCTGCTGCAATTGCCGCTCAGCTTTGCTAGCTTGATGCACCAATTCAACAAGATTACGATATTGCTGAAATTCAACAATACGCTGAATATTCCGATGCAGCCCTGACATAAATCTTGCAATTGTTTGCTCTTCATCTTCAATTACATTGGCTCTAATCATCGCCTTCTCCATCTCTTTATAATACTCATCAACACTGAGGCTTCTTTGCTTCAGATTCTGTAGCTTGTCAAATAAAGCACGGCGATAATGTTTGGGGACAAATCTTGCTCTCAATTCTCTCTTCATTTCAGCCCATGAACGAACATCACCTTGACCAGCTTCTTCTCTTTCATTCAACATTTGCTCCCACCAGATTAGAGCATACCCATCGAACTCAAGAGCAGCCATGGCAACCTTCTTTCTCTCAGAATAATTATGCACACGAAAAATTTTATCCACCTTCAACTCCCATGTAAGATATGCTTCAGGATCAGATCCTCCTTCAAACTGGGGCATGGTGAATTTTAACTTGCCAAACCTCTCTTCATTGTGCTGATTACGCCTACGATTTCTTCGGTGACGACGATCATCATAATGGGGCTCTTCATCCTCTTCTTCTTCATCCTCTTCCTCAGTTTCACTTTCTTCCAATCCAATACCTCTCCCATGTCCATGACCAGCACCTCTACCACCATGATCACGTCGTGGAAAAGGAGGTCTTCTTGCATTGGCAGCAGCTCGCTCTCTACGCCGTTCCCTTGCACGACGAGCAGCTTCTCCTTCGCTTTCTTCAACTTCATCTTCATGGTGACTGCCATTTGCATTATCATGAGGATGAATTTGCAACCGGTTCATGAGTGCTTGAACATTGTTTGTTAGCGTCTCCATGCTTTGTTTCATCTCATCGAATTGTGCCATGGTGACACAATCATCAATCTCCGGATGCTCAGTCATCTTGCTGTAAAAAATTAGTGAAGGCAAAGCAACAATATATGTAGAATAGGGAATTATATGTGGAATCTCACAATCTCACCTCTCTTACCAACCGAAGCTCATGTGAGTTCCCCGCAGATTACAACGGCCAATGCGAGGTGGTAACCGAGAATGATGGTTGGGAGAATCCAAGATCAGTATTTTCCTATGACGGTGGGTTATTTGTGGAGCTTGGTGGGGATATATTTCACAAGGAATGCAATCTGAATTCTTGATATTGTAAAGTTAAACCACAATCCAAACTAGAAGTTCAATGCCTAGTGCTGACCACAAGATATGAGTGATGTAAATAGATCAAACACACGCGCAAAGATAATTCAGATTTGATGCAAACAAGGAGTATGCCTAGGATGCAAGTGTTGCAATCAAACCCAAGCAAAATTTTGCACCAAAGATGGATAATGACTGATTGTGTGACTTGATATAAAATTCAGAACTTGAGCACATAAACAGAGTGAACTTTCTACTCTTTCTTCACAACTTTTCTTCCTCAACTCTCCTTTTTTTTATACTTTTTTTTATAACTAAGAACAAGAGCAGATATAACACTTGCACACACTTTTTTTTGAAACAAGACACAACCGTCAGCGTTCTAACTTGATAGGATCAAAGTTTACGCGAAGGATGATACCGGTTTCAGATTTTCTTTAGGGATTTGTAGATATAAAAGAGGCACAAAGGACACACAAAGGATATGATGATCAGCAACTAAACAAAACTCTAATGGACTGAAACTTAACCAAACTCACAAGAAAAACAGACTGAAACAAAGGGCTAATGCAATTTTTTTATGGCATTTTGGTGGATAGGACGAACAAGATATATATATGTAGCTAAGGGTAAAATTCCTATCGTGGAAACTTGAGCTTTGATACCAGATGGTGAGGTCGTTGTCCCAATCTTCACGACGTAGGATGGATAACTAGCTGAAGATCAGCCGATAACTTGCTGCAAGCAGCGAGGATAACTAGTGCAACCTGACGACACGCACAAGGAGCCAACCACCGTCTCTATACGGCAGCCTGAACCAAGGATTCGCCCAACCACATTCTCAAAGAACCAACCTACGCAACCTGAACTCGAGGATCAGGAGCACGGATTGGGTGCCGATGACGCGGCCGCTTCTGTAATCTCCGCGAAGGAAAACACAAGAGCAAAGGGGTAGAGATCTCTCTCTGAATTTGTTAGCACACAGCTGAACAAAGTGGTTTGTATTCTCAATATCATAAGTCTTTGATTACAATGAGTCTTGGGGGTATTTATACTAGCAACAGCCTTGCTAGATAGGTATGAAAGCGAAATAGAGTTTCTGAGGGAAGGCAATGTGAAAGGTCCCCTCGAAATGGATTCCCGAAGTGGCTTCGCGTGACTGTTGGCCTCCAGAGCAGTTTCCAATAAACTGACCATAACTTTTTATTGGGAAGTCCAAATGATGAACCGTTTCCTGGGTGTGAAACTAGACTCCAAGAGCTTTCCAGCAACGTATGTCATGCACCACGAAACGCTGTAGATTTGTACAGTTTTACTTGGCAAGTTATACCAACATTCTGTCACGACTGACTGTTGACCTTCTGAGCAGTCTGTACTAATTCTGGTCTACAGGTAATATGGAGTATCCAAACTAGTCGCCACTAGATTCATTGGAAAGTAGACTCGAAGAGCTTTCCAACAAGTGCTCATGGGCCTTCATAGCATCTCGAAAGTGAAAGTTATGATCTTTTCTTTCAACTGGTCCGTTCTGCACCGTACTGGTCCGACCTGCCCTTCTTTCAACTGGTCCGTTCTGCACCGTGTTGTTCCAATCCTTGCGATCCAGGTCACCTCCCTCCTCATGTGTATACCTAAGCACAACCAAAGTAGAACACTTAGGTAGTATAATATTCTCATTAACATTAATAGAACTCTCACAAAGTAGCGCGTTCACCTCTTGTTGTAGCTTCTTGGCTCGGCTACGTGTAATTGCTCCATCAATGGCTTGGGCTGGTGCCGGCGTAGTCGGTGTAGAGGTTGGCATGGAATTAGAGGGAGCATGCTTGGTTGGGATGTCCTCATCACAATGGAACTCCTAAATGACGTGTGCCATATGGAATCTCGCTTTGGTGTGCTTAGAGATAGTATTAGTTTTGGTGCAAGATATGTGCACCATTTGCGCCTAATGCACCAAAGTGGAAGAAACCATTTTGGAAGCACCTGTTGGTACTCCTAGGTGAAGAGGCTCAAGTGGAGGCTCGGTTCGGTCTGTTTAGAGATAGTGCTAATCTTGATGCAAGATAGGTGCACGATTTGCATGTAACATACCATTTGCTTAGAAATCAATTTGGATGCACAAGATGGAACTCCTAGATGACATGTGTCATATGAAACTAATACTGTCTCTAAGCACACAAAAACGAGATTCCATATGACACACGTCATCAAGGAGTTCTATCGGGTGTGTCCAAATTAATTTTTAAGCATATGGTACGTTCCATGCAGACCGTGCATCTATCTTGCATGAAGATTAGCACTATCTCCAAATAGACCAAACCAAGCTTTCACTTGAGCCTTTTCCCTAGGAGTTCCATTGGGTGCGTCCAAAATAGTTTCTAAGCCTATGTTACATTATGTGCACACCTATCTTGCACCGAAACTAACACTATCTCCAAACAGACCGAAGCAAGATTTCGTATGACACACGTCATCTAGGAGTTCCATCATGTGCGTCTAGATTGATTTCCAAGCATTTGGTATGTTCCATGCAAACCGTGCATCTATCTTGCATTAAGATTAGCACTATCTCCAAACAGACCAAACCGAGCATCCACTTGAGCCCCTTCACCTAGGAGTACCAACAAGTGCGTCCAAAATGGTTTCTTAGACTATGGTGTATTAGGTGCAAACTGTGCACCTATCTTGCACTGAAACTAACAATATCTCCAAATGGACCGAAGCGAGATTCCATATGACACGTGTCATCAAGGAGTTCCATCGGGTGCATCCAAATTGATTTCCAAGCATATGGTATGTTCCATGCAAACTGTGCACCTACCTTGCATCAAGTTTAGCACTATCTCCAAACAGATCGAACCAAGCTTCCACTTGAGCCTCTTCGTCTAGGAGTACAAATAGGTGCGTCAAAAATGGTTTCTTAGACTATGGTGCATTAGGCACAAACTATGCACCTATCTTGCACCAAAACTAGCATTGTCTCCAAACAGACCGAAGCGAGATTCCATATGACACACGTCATCTAGGAGTTCCATTGGGTGTGTCCAAATTGATTTGTTAACATATGGTACGTTGGATGCAAACTGTGCAACTATCTTGCATCAAGATTAGCACTATATCCGAACAGACCAAATCTAGCCTCCACTTGAGCCTCTTCAACTACGAGTACCATCGGGTGCGTCTAAAATTGTTTCTTAGCCCCCTTCACCTAGGAGTACCAACAAGTGCGTCCAAAATAGTTTCTTAGACTATGGTGCATTAGGTGCAAACTGTGCACCTATCTTGCACCAAAACTAACAATGTCATGTGTTGTGTGCACCCACGATCAAGTACCCAATGCCTTCCTCCGGCTTTATACTTTATCTACAAAACAAATCAATGTTTCTTAGGTACCCATACTTCTTTGGATCTTTGGAGGTTAGTGACTAAGCTTTTTGGTACCAAAATGGCCTTATTCTTTGGACCCACAATTGGTGTACCAACAAACTTAGCATGCACACCCTTCTCACCCTTGGTAAGCACATAACAAGAATCAAATGGAATGTAAGATACATTAGCATTTTTCTTGTTCTTGTTCACTTTATTGCAATTAAGCTCTAGGTGCCCAACTTGCTTGCACTTGTTGCAATACCAACTGTTGCTCTTCACGAAGCTAGGCTTGTGAGTTGCAAAGGCTGCCTTGCCATTCTTGGGGGTATAGCCTAATCCCTCTTTGTTGAGAGAAAACCTTTGACTACCCAAGCACTTTAGCAAGCGGGCCTCACCACCATAGGCCTTGCCTAGGGCGTGAGTGAGCTCATCCACCTCTCTCTTGAGAGTCTCATTCTCAACCTTTAGTGAGGTATCACAAGTGACACTAACACTAGAAGTAGAGGTAGAGTTGGTGGTGGTGGATGAAGACCTACAAGAAGAGTTAGTGGCAACAATAATAGGTGGGTTGGATGATTCTTTAATTAAGTCACAAGTTGTGCCCACATCACATGATACAACAACATTTTCCCTGTTCTCTTCTAACAACAAGGAGTGAGCTTTCTCAAGCTTGGTGTGAGCCTTGCCAAGCTTCTCATGAGCTTCCACTAGCCTCTCATGATTAGCATTGAGCTCATCAAAGGATTGCTCAAGAGCTTTTAACTTCTTGACCAATTCTTTGCACTTCTTGTTTTTAGATTGAATGAGAGATTGGACTTGTTCTAACATGTCCATGAGTTGTTCATTAGTGAATTTATTTTCATCATCACTATCACTATCACTATCATGTTCATGTTCACTTTCACTTTCATCATATTGTACCTTGTGGCATTTGGCCATGAAGAATGAAGGAGTGTCGAAGAGTGATGGCTTGTTGATAGCAATGCTTGCAAGTGCCTTCTTTTTGGATGACTTGTCATCATCGCTTGAGTCATCATCCGAAGAGGCATCACTATCCCATGTCACAACATAGGATCCACCCTTCTTCTTCTTCTTGAAGACCATCTTCTTCTCTTTCTTTTCTTTCTTCTCCTTCTTGTTCTTCTTGTTATGCTCATCATTGTCACTATTGTAAGGACAATCCGCCACAATATGATCGGGGCTCTTGCACTTGTAGCATAGCCTCACATATTCCTTGTTCTTGGAGTTGTCCCTTCTCTTCCTTGTATGGTAGCCTTTTTTCTTCATCATCTTGCCAAACTTGCGGACAAAGAGTGCTAGTGCTTTATCATCAGTATCATCATTGGAACACTCCTCATCACTTGATTCTTCCTTGTTCTTGCTCTTGCATGAAGAGCTAGCTTTGAATGCTCCACTTTTCTTCTTCTTATCATCATCATCCTTCTTCATGACCTCATCATCATCATTGTCATTATATTGATCTTCGGTCATGACATCTCCAAGTACCTCATTGAGAGATACACCTGTCAATCCACCTCTAAAGATGATTGTTCTCAATGTCTTGAACCTCTTGAGCAAGCACATCAAGAACTTGTGAATGAAGTCCTCATCCTTCACTTTCTCACCAAGGCCCTTGAGGTCATTTATGATGACTTGGAGCCTATAGAACATTTCTAGAATTGACTCATCATCCTTCATATTGAAGTTTGATAGCTTGTCCTTGAGCATGTACAACTTGGCACTTTTTACCGTTGTAGTGCCCTCATATGTTTCTTCTAGCCTAGTCCACACTTCTTGCCTTCTCAAGATCTTTGACTTGTTCAAATACCTTTGAATCAATGCCATTATAGTTGTGTTGAGAGCCATTGTATTGCATTGCTTGTTTGCTCTCTCATTGTCGGTGGGGTTAGCGGGGTCAAGGATCACAAAATCATTCTCCGTGACTTCCCACACTCTATCATTGATTGATCCAAGATACATTTTCATTTTTCTCTTCCAATAGTCAAAAGAACTTGTCCCATCAAAGAACGGTGGTTTGCCCCCAACATGGTTGAACACTATTTGAGCCATAATTTAAGCACCGAGGTTGTTAAGCCTTCATAAAACTGTGACCACGGCTCCGATACCACTTGAAAGGTCCTATTGGCTAGAGGGAGGTGAATAGCCTATTTAAAAATCTACAAACTCATAGAGGAAGAGGTTAGTAGATAACAAGCATAGCTTTTTGCTCTAGCTCTAAAGGGGTGTTTGCCAGCCACCTATCCAACAATTCTAGTTGCTATGATCACTATGCACACAAGAGCTATGTCACTACTTACACTAGAGAGCTATCTAAAGTTGCTATACAAGTAAGTAAGCTACTCTAGTTTGCGGGAATGTAAGAGAGAGATGGTTTGATCTTTATACCGCCGCATAGAGGGGATGAACCAATCAATAATATGAAGTCCAATCACCAGGAGAAATCCAATGAACAATCACAATGGAGACACACAATTTTCTCCCGAGGTTCACGTGCTTGCTGGCACGCTACGTCCCTATTGTGTCGACCAACACTTGGTGGTTCGGCGGCTAAGAGGTGTAGCACGAACCTTGTCCTCACTAGGACACCGCAAGAATTGACCCACAAGTGAGGTAACTCAATGACATGAGCAATCCACTAAAGTTACCTTTCGGCTCTCCGCTGGGAAGGTACAAGACCCCTCACAATCACCAGGAGATAGCCACGAACAATCATCAACTCATGCCAATGCTCCTCCGCTGCTCCAAGTCGTCTAGGTGGCGGCAACCACCAAGAGTAACAAGAAAACCGCAGCCAAATCGATCCCCAAGTGCCACTAGATGCAATCACTCAAGCAAATGCACTTGGAATCACTCCCAATCTCACAAAGATGAATAATCTATGAAGGAGATGAGAGGGAGGTGTTTGCTTAGGCTCACAAGGATTCAAGTATGCTAGAATGCCAAGAGAGTGAGCCCTAAGTCGGCCAACAACTATTTATAAGCTCCTCAAAACAAATAGAGCCATTGGCTCTTTCACTGGGCTAAAAACAGGGTCACCTGATGAACCAAAGGGGGCACCGGACGCTCAACCCCTGTGTCTGGTGCTCTAGAAACAGCCACGTGTTGCCCTATCCACTTTCACATGTTGATCTCTAACGGTCACCTGCAGAGCACAGGACGCGCTCAAGTTGGCACCGGACGCGTCTGGTACTCACCGGACTTAAACTTAGGGAGGTCTGCAAACTCGCGGGGTCACTAGACGCTGAGCACGGACCGTCCGGTGCTCACTGGTCTCATACCTAAAGAGCATTGCAAAAGCGTAGAACACTGGACTCAAAACACCGGACGCTCAAATAGGATCTAACCTGCGTCCGGTGTTGGGCGTCCTGTGCCTAACCCTAGCTGAGCTTGGCACTGCCTACACACCAGATGCATAGACACAGCGTCTGGTGCCTCTGAGCTAGCGTCCGGTGAGTGTTTCTCAGTGAGAAACACACTCGCGACTTCTCCAATTTTCCCACCGGTGCAATAGAAAAATTGCACGTCATTTTCTCAAAAAAGCACCGAATCCTGCCGAGCAAGCTCGGCGGGAGGGGGAGAGGAACCCATCCTCTCTCTACCCTTCAAACTTCACCCCCTTTTCAAAGTGTGCCAACACCACAATGTGTAAACCATCATGTGCACGTGTGTTAGCATTTTCACAAACATTTTCTTCAAAGGAGTAAAGTTAGCTCACTAGGTTCTAAACGCATGCACATGAATAATGACACCTAGTGGCACTTGATAACCACTTAGCCAAAGAATTCCCCTCTTTATAGTATGGCTATCTATCCTAAATGTGATCACACCCTCTATGGTGTCTTGATCACCAAAACCAAAACCCTAAGCAATACCTTTGCCTTGATCTCCATAGGGTTTTCTTTTTCTCTTTCTTCTTTTCTAAGTTGAGCACTTGATCATCTTGTGGTCATCACCATCATAATCATGATCATCTCTTGCTCCATCACTTGGCATGTACCAACTTCATTAAGTCTACACACACTTAGTATAGAGGTTAGTACAAGGGTTTCATCAATTATCCAAAACCAAACTAGGGCTTTTGACAGTTTGCGCCTAATGCACCATAGTCTAAGAAACCATTTTGGACGCACCTGTTGGTACTCCTAGGTGAAGAGGCTCAAGTGGAAGCTCAGTTCGGTCTTTTTGGAGATAGTGCTAATCTTGATGCAAGATAGGTGCACAGTTTGCATGGAACGTACCATATGCTCAAAAATCAATTTGGACGCAATAGATGGAAGACCTAGATGATGTGTGTCATATGGAATCTCGCTTTGGTCTATTTGGAGACAGTGTTGGTTTCGGTGCAAGATATGTGCACAATTTGCACCTAATGCACCATAGGCTGGGAAACCATTTTAGACGCACCTGATCGTACTCCTTGGTGAAGAGACTCAAGTGGAACCTCGATGTGGTCTGTTTGGAGATAGTGCTAATCTTGATGCTAGATAGGTGCACAGTTTGCATGGAACATACCATATGCTCGGATATCAATTTAGAAGCACCCAATGGAACTCCTAGATGACGTGTGTCATATGGAATCTTGCTTCGGTTTGTTTAGAGATAGTGTTAGTGTCGGTGCAAGATAGGTGCACGGTTTGCACCTAATGCACCATAGGCTAAGACACCATTTTGGATGCATTTGATGGTACTCCGAGGTGAAGAGGCTCAAGTGAAAGCTCGGTATGATCTGTTTGGAGATAGTGCTAATTTTCATGTAAGATAGGTGCATGGTTTGCTTGGAACATACCCTATGCATGAAAATCAATTTGGACACACCCGATGGAACTCCTAAATGATGTGTGTCATATGTAATCTCGCTTTGGTCCATTTGGAGAAAGTGTTAGTTTTGGTGTAATTTGCGCCTAATGGACCATAGGCTAAGAAACAATTTTGGATGCACCCGATGGTACTCATAGGTAAAGGGGCTCAAGTTAAAGCTCAGTTTGGTCTGTTTGGAGATAGTGCTAATCTTGATGCAAGATAGTTGCACGGTTTGCATGGAACTTACTATATGCTCAGAAATCAATTTGGAAGCACCCAGTGGAGCTCCTAGATGACGAGTGTCATATGGAATATCGCTTCGGTCTATTTGGAGACAGAGTTAGATTCGGTGCAAGATAGCTGCACGGTTTGTGCCTAATGCACCATCGGCGAAGAAACAATTTTGGACGCACCCGATGGTACTCCAAGGTAAAGGGGCTCTAGTGAAAGCTTCGTTTGGTCTGTTCGAAGATAGTGCTAATCTTTATGTAAGATAGGTGCACGGTTTGCATGGAATGTACCATATGCTCAGAAATCAATTTGGACGCACCCGATGAACTCCTAGATGACGTGTGTCATATGGAATCTCACTTCGGTCCGTTTGGAGATAGTGTTCATTTCTGTGCAAGATTGGTGCATGGTTTGCGCCTAATGCACCATAGGCTAAGAAACTATTATGGAAGCACCCGATGGTACTCCTAGGTGAAGAGGCTCAAGTGAAAGCTTGCTACGATCTGTTTGGAGATAGTGCTAATCTTCATGTAAGATAGGTGCACGGTTTGTATGGAACATACCATATGCTTGAAAATCAATTTGGACGCACCCGATAGAACTCCTTGATGATGTGTGTCATGTGATATCTCACTTTCGTCTATATGCAGATAGTGTTAGTCTCAGTGCAAGATAGGTGCATGGTTTGTGCCTAATGCACCATACTCTAAGAAGATATTGCACGGTTTGTGACTAATGCACCATACTCTAAGAAATGATTTTGGATGCACCTGATGGTACTCCTAGGTGAAGGGGCTCAAGTGAAAGCCCAGTTTGGCCGGTTTGGACATAGTGCTAATCTTGATGCAAGATAGGTGCACGGTTTGCATGGAATGTACCATATGCTCAGAAATCAATTTGGATGCACCCGATAGAACTTCAAGATGACGTGTGTCATATAGAATCTCACTTCGGTCCATTTGGAGATAGTGTTAGTTTTGGTGCAAGAGAGGTACAAAGTTTGCGCCTAATGCACCATAGTCTAAGAAACCATTTTTTACACACCTGTTGGCACTCCTGGGTGAAGAGGCTCAAGTGGAATCTCAGTTTGGTCTATTTGGAGATAGTGCTAGTCTTGATGCAAGATAGGTGCATGCTTTGCATGGAACATACCATATGCTTGGAAATCAATATGGACACACCTCATGAAACTCCTAGATGACCTGTGTCATATGAAATCTCGCTTTGGTCTATTTGGAGATAGTGTTAGTTTCGGTGTAAGATATATGCACGGTTTGTGCCAAATGCACCATAGGCTAAGAAACCATTTTAGAAGCACCCGATGGTACTCCTAGGTGAAGAGGCTCAAGTGGAAGCTCGGTTTGGTCTATTCAGAGATATTGCTAATCTTGATGCAAGATAGGTGCACTATTAGTGTGGAACATATCATATGCTCGGAAATCAATTTGGACACACCCAATGAAACTCCTAGATGACGTGTGTCATATGGAATCTTGCTTCGGTCTTTTTAGAGACTGTTAGTTTCACTGCAAGATAGGTGCACGGTTTGCGCCTAATGTGATGTGTGTCACGTGGAATCTAGCTTCGGTCTGTTTGGAGATAGTGTTAGATTCAGTGCAAGATAGATGCACGGTTTGCGCCTAATGCACCATAGGGTAAGAAATGATTTTTGACGCACCCGATGGTACTCCTAGGTAAAGGGCTCAAGTGAAAGCTCGGTTTGGTCTGTTTGGAGATAGTGCTAATCTTGATGCAAGATAGGTGCACGGTTAGCATGGAATGTACCATATGGTCAGAAATCAATTAGGATGCACCCGATAGAACTCCTAGATGACGTGTGTCATAAGGAATCTCACTTTAGTCCATTTGGAGATAGTGTTTGATGCAAGATAGGTGCACAGTTTCCGCCTAACGCACCATAGGCTCACAAACCATTGTGGAAGCACCCGATGGTTCTCCTAGGTGAAGAGGCTCAAGTGAAAGCTCGGTACGATCTGTTTGGAGATAGTGCTAATCTTCATGAAAGATAGGTGCACGGTTTGCACGGAACATACCATATGCATGAAAATCAATTTGGACGCACCCGATAGAACTCCTAGATGATGTGTGTCATCTGATATCTCGCTTTGGTCTATTTGAAGATAGTGTTAGTTTCAGTGCAAGATGGTGTATGGTTTGTGCCTAATGCACCATACTCTAAGAATATATTGCACGGTTTATGCCTAATGCACCATACTCTAAGAAACGATTTTAGACGCACCCGACGGTACTCCTAGGTGAAGGGTCTTAAGTGAAAGCTCGGTTTGGTCTGTTTGGAGATAGTGCTAATCTTGATGCAAGATATTTGCATGGTTTGCGTAGAATGTCCCGTATGCTCGGAAATCAATTTGGATGCACCTGATGGAACTCCTAGATGACGTGTGTCATATGGAATCTCACTTCAGTCCGTTTGGAGACAATATTTGTTTCAGTGCAGGATAGGTGCATAGTTTGCGCCTAATGCACCATAGTCTAAGAAACCATTTTGAATGCACCTATCGGTACTCCTAGGTGAAGAGGCTCAAGCTGAAGCTCGGTTCGGTTTGTTTCGAGACAGTGCTAACCTTAATGCAAGATAGGTGCATAGTTTGCATGGGAAATACCATATGCTTGGAAATCAGTTTGGACGCACCCGATGGAACTCCTAGATGACGTGTATCATATGGAATCTCGCTTCGGTCTATTTGGAGACAGTTTTAGTTTCGGTGCAATATAGATGCACAGATTGCGCCTAATGCACCATAGGCAAAGAAATCATTTTGGATGCACCTATTTGTACTCCTAGGTGAAGAGGCTCAAGTGGAAGCTCGGTTCGGTCAGTTTGGCGATAGTTCTAACCTTGATGCAAGATAGGTGCATGGTTTGCATGGAATGTCCCATATGCTCGGAAATAAATTTGGATACACCCGATGGAACTCCTAGATGATGTGTATCATATGGAATCTCGCTTCAGTCCATTTGGAGACAATATTAGTTTTAGTGCAAGATAGGTGCACAGTTTGCACCTAATGCACCATAGTCTAAGAAACCATTTTGAATGCACCTGTTGGTACTGTTTGTTGAAGAGGCTCAAATGGAAGCTTGGTTTGGTCTGTTTCAAGACAGTGCTAATCTTAATGCAAGATGGGTGCACAATTTGCATGAAACGTACCATATGCTCAGAAATCAATTTCGACGCACCTGTTGGAACTCCTAGATGAAGTGTATCTTATGGAATCTCGTTCGGTATATTTAGAGAGTGTTAGTTTCAGTGCAAGATAGGTGCACGGTTTGCGCCTAATGCACCAGAGGCTAAAAAACCATTTTGGACACACCCAATGGTACTCCTAGGTGAAGAGGCTCAAGTGAAAGCTCGGTTCGGTCTATTTAGAGATAGTGCTAATCTTGATGCAAGATAGGTGTACAGTTTGCATGGAAAGTACCATATGCTCAGAAATTAATTTGGACACACCTGATAGAACTCGTAGATGATGTATGTCATATGGAATCTCACTTTGGTCCATTTTAAGATAGTGTTAGTTTTGGTGCAACATAGGTGCACAGTTTGCGCCTAATTTACCATAGTCTAAGAAACCATTTTGGAAAATCTGTTGGTACTCAATGGTGAAGAGGCTCAAGTGGAAGCTTGGTCCGGTCTGTTTGGAGATAGTGCTAACCTTGATACAAGATAGGTGCATGGTTTGCATGGAACGTACCATATGCTCGGAAATCAATTTGGACACACCCAATGGAACTCCTAGGTGATGTGTGTCATATGGAATCTTGCTTCAGTCCGTTTGGAGACAATATTAGTTTTTGTGCAAGATAGGTGCACAGTTTGCACCTAATGCACCATAGTCTAAGAAACCATTTTGAACACACCTATTGGTACTCCTAGGTGAAGAGGCTCAAGTGGAAGCTCGGTTTGTTCTGTTTCGAGATAGTGCTAATCTTAATGCAAGATAGGTGCACTATTTGCATGAAATGTACCATATGCTCAGAAATCAATTTGGACGCACCCACTGGAACTCCTAGATGACGTGTATCATATGGAATCTCGTTCGGTCTGTTTGGAGAGTGTTAGTTTCAGTGCAAGATAGGTGCATGGTTTGCGCCTAATGCACCATAGGCTAAAAAACCATTTTGGACTCACCCGATGGTACTCCTAGGTGATGAGGCTCAAGTGAAAGCTCGGTTCGCTCTATTTGGAGATAGTGCTAATCTTGTTGCAAGATAGGTGTACAGTTTGAATGGAAAGTACCATATGCTCAGAAATCAATTTGGATGCACCTGATGGAACTTGTAGATGACTTGTGTCATATGGAATCTCGCTTTGGTCTGTTTGAAGACAGTGTTAGTTTTGGTGCAAGATAGGTGCATAGTTTGCACCTAATGCACCATAGTCTAAGAAACTATTTTGGAAAACCTGTTGGTACTCAAAGGTGAAGAGGCTCAAGTGGAAGCTTGGTCTGGTCAGTTTGGAGATAATGCTAATTTTGATGCAAGATAGGTGCATGGTTTGCATCGAACGTTCCATATGCTTGGAAATCAATTTGGACGCACCCGATGGAACTCCTAGATGATGTGTGTGATATGGTATCTCACTTCGGTACGTTTGGAGGTAGTGTTAGTTTCGCTGGAACATAGGTGCACAGTTTGCGCTTAATGCACCAAAGTCTAAGAAACCATTTTGGACGCATCTATTGGTACTTCTAGTTTAAGAGGCTAAAGTGGAAGCTCGGTTTAGTCTATTTGGAGATTGTGCTAATCTTGATGCAAGATAGGCGCACAGTTTGCACGGGACATACCGTATGCTCGGAAATCAATTTGGACGCACCCGTTGGAACTCCTAGATGACGTGTATCATATGGAATCTCGTTCGGTCTGTTTGGAGAGTGTGAGTTTCAGTGCAAGATAGTTGCATGGTTTGCTCCTAATGCACCATAGACTAAAAAACCATTTTGGACACACCTGATGGTACTCATAGGTGAAGAGGCTCAAGTGAAAGCTCGGTTCGGTCTATTTGGAGATAGTGCTAATCTTGATGCAAGATAGGTGTACAGTTTGCATGGAAAGTACCATATGCTGAGAAATCAATTTGGATGCACCTGATAGAACTCGTAGATGACGTGTGTCATATGGAATATTGATTTGGTCTGTTTGAAGATAGTGTTAGTTTTGGTGCAAGATAGGTGCACAATTTGCGCCTAATGCACCATAGTCTAAGAAACCATTTTGGAAAATCTATTGGTACTCAAAGGTGAAGAGGCTCAAGTGGAAGCTTGGTCCGGTCTGTTTGGATATAGTGCTAATCTTGATGGAAGATAGGTGCATGGTTTGCATGGAACGTACCATACGCTCGGAAATCAATTTGGGCGCACCCGATAGAACTCCTAGATGATGTGTGTCATATGGTATCTCACTTCGGTTCGTTTAGAGACAGTGTTAGTTTCGCTGCAAGATAGGTGCACAGTTTGCTCTTAATGCACCAAAGTCTGAGAAACCATTTTGGACGCACCTATTGGTATTTCTAGGTGAAGAGGCTAAAGTGGAAGCTCAGTTTAGTCTATTTCGAGATTGTGCTAATCTTAATGTAAGATAGGTGCATAGTTTGCACGGGACATACCATATTCCCAGAAATATATTTGGACGCACCCGATGGAACTCTTAGATGACGTGTGTCATATGGAGTCTCGCTTCGGTCTGTTTGGAGACAGTGTTAGTTTTGGTGCAAGATAGGTGCACAGTTTGTGCCTAATGAACCATAGGCTAAGAAATAGTTTTGGACACACCCAATTGTACTCCTAGGTAAAGGGGCTTAACTGAATGCTCGGTTTGGTCTGTTTGGAGATAGTGCTAATCTTGATGTAGGATAGGTGCACGGTTTGCATGGAATGTACCATATACTTAGAAATCAGTTTGGATGCACCCGATAGAACTCTTAGATGACGTGTGTCATATGGAATCTCACTTCGGTCCACATGGAGATAGTGTTAGTTTCAGTGCAAGATAGGTGCTTGGTGTGCATGAAACATACCATATGCTTGAAAATCAATTTGGACACACCCGATATAACTCTTAGATGATGTGTGTCATCTGATATCTCACTTTGGTCCATTTGGAGGAATTGTTAGTTTTGGTGCAAGATTGGTGCACAGTTTGTGCCTAATAAACCATACTCTAAGAAACCATTTTGGACGCAACCGATGGTACTCTCCGTTGAAGAGGCTCAAGTGGAAGCTCGGTTCGGTCTATTTGGAGATAGTGCTAATCTTGATGCAAGATAGTTGCATAGTTTGCATCGAACGTACCTTATGCTAAGAAATCAATTTAGACGCATCCGTAGAACTTCTAGATGACGTGTGTCATATGTAATCTTGCTTTGGTCCATTTGGAGAAAGTGTTAGTATCTGTGCAAGATAGGTGCCCGGTTTACGCCTAATGCACCACAGGCTAAGAAACCATTTTGGACGCACCCGATGGTACTCCTAGGTGAAGTGGCTCAAGTGAAAGCTCGGTTCAGTCCATTTGGAGATAGTGCTACTCTTGATGCAAAATAGGTGCACAGTTTACATGGAACGTACCATATGGTTCAAAATCAATTTTGACGCGCCTGATGGAAGTCCTAGATGACGTGTTTCATACAGAATCTTGTTTCGGTCCGTTTGGAGACAATGTTAGTTTTGGTGCAAGATAGGTGCATAGTTTGTGCCTAATGCACCGTAGCCTAAGAAACCATTTTGGGCGCACCTGTTGGTACTCCTAGATGAAGAGGCTCAAGTGCAAGCTGGGTTCGGTCTGCTTGGAGATACTGCTAATCTTGATGCAGGATAGGTGCATGGTTTGCATGGAACGTACCATATGCTCAAAAATCAATTTGGAGGCACCCGATGGAACTCCTAGATGACGTGTGTCATATGGAATCTCGGTTTGGTCCGTTTGTAGATAGTGTTAGTTTCGGTGCAAGATAGGTGGACAGTTTGCGTCTAATGCACCATAGTCTTAGAAACCATTTTGGACGCACCTATTGGTCCGAGGTGAAGAGGCTCAAGTGGAAGCTCAGTTCGGTCTATTTGGTGATGGTGCTAATCTTGATGCAAGATAGGTGCACGGTTTGCATGGAACATACCATATGCTCAGAAATCAATTTGGACGCACCCGATGGAACTCCTATAGGACGTGTGTCATATGGATCTCGCTTTGGTCCGTTTGGAGATAGTGTTAGTTTTGGTGCAAGATAGGTGCACAGTTTGCGTCTAATGCACCATAGTCTAAGAAACCATTTTGGACGCACCTGTTGGTCCGAGGTGAAGAGGCTCAAGTGGAAGATTGGTTTGGTCTATTTGGTGATGGTGCTAATCTTGATGCAAGATAGGTGCACGGTTTGCATGGAGCGTACCATATGCTTAGAAATCAATTTGGACGCACCCGATGGAACTCCTAGATGACGTGTGTCATATGAAATCTCGCTTTGGTCTGTTTGGAGACAGTGTTAGCTTTGGTGCAAGATAGATGCATAGTTTGCACCTACTGCACCATAGCATAAGAAACCATTTTGGACGCACCTATATGTACTCCTAGGTGAAGAGGCTTAAGTGGAAGCCTTGTTTGGTCTATTTGGAGATACTACTAATCTTGATGCAAGATAGGTGCGCGGTTTGCATGGAACATACCATATGCTCAGAAAATCCATTTGGAGGCACCTGATGGAACTCCTAGTGACGTGTGTCATATGGAATCTCGCTTCCTCCGTTTAGAGACAGTGTTAGTTTCAGTGCAAGAGAGGTGCATGGTTTATGCCTAATGCACCATAGCCTAAGAAACCAATTTGGACGCACCCGATTGTACTCCTTGCGGAAGAGGCTGAAGTGGACGCTCGGTTTGGTCTGTTTGGAGATAGTGCTAATCTTGATGCAAGATAGGTGCACGGTTTGCATGGACGTACCATATACTCAGAAATCAATTTGGACGCACCCGATAGAACTCCTAGATGACGTGTGTCATATGGAATCTCACTTTGATCCGTTTGGAGATAGTGTTAGTTTTGGTGTAAGATAGGTGCACGGTGTGCGCCTAATGCACCATATGCTTAGAAATAGTTGTGGAAGCACCCGATGGTACTCCTAGGTGAAGAGGCTGAAGTGAAAGCTCGGTAAGATCTGTTTGGAGATAGTGCTAATCTTCATGTAAGATAGGTGCATGGTTTGTATGGAACATACCATATGCTTGAAAATCAATTTGCACGCACCGGATAGAACTCCTAGATGCTGTGTGTCATCTAATATCTCTTTGGTCTGTTTGGAGATAGTGTTAGTTTCGGTGCAAGATAGGTGCACGGTTTGTTCCTAATGCACCATACTCTAAGAAACCATTTTGGATGCAGCCAATGGTACTCCTAGCCGAAGAGGCTCAAGTGGATGGTTGGTTCGATCTGTTTGGAGATAGTGCTAATCTTGATGCAAGATTGCACGGTTTGCATGGAACGTATCATATGCTCAGAATTCAATTTGGATGCACCCGATAGAACTCCTAGCTGAAGAGGCTCAAGTGGAAGCTTGGGTTCGGTCTGTTTGGAGGTACTGCTAATCTTGATGCAAGATAGGTGCATGGTTTGCATGGAATGTACCATATGCTTGGAAATCAATTTGGATGCATCCGATGGAACTCCTAGATGTCATGTGTCATATGTAACCTCGTCTTGGTCTGTTTGGAGATATTGTTGGTTTCGGTGCAAGATAGGTGCACGGTTTGTGCCTAATGCACCATACTCTAACAAACCATTTTGGACACACCTGATTGTACTCCTAGCAGAAGAGGCACAAGTGGAAGCTCGGTTTGGTCTGTTTGGAGATAGTGCTAATCTTGACGCAAGATAGGTGCCCGTTTGCATGGACATACCATATGCTCAAAAATCAATTTGGACGCACCCGATAGAACTCCTAGATGACGTGTGTCATATGGAATCTCACTTCGGTCCATTTAGAGATAGTGTTAGTTTTGCTGCAAGATAAGTGTACGGTTTGCGCCTAATGTACCATAGGATCAAAAACCATTGTGGAAGGACCCGATGGTACTCCTAGATGAAGAGGCTCAATTTGGACACACCCAATAGAACTCTTAGGTGCTGTATGTCATCTGATATCTCACTTTTTTTGTTTGGAGATAGTGTTAGTTTTAGTGCAAGATAGGTGCATGGTTTGTGCCTAATGCACCATACTCTAACAAACCATTTTTGATGCACCCGATTGTGCTCCTAGCTAAAGAGTCTCAAGTGGATGCTCGGTTCGGTTTGTTCAGAGATAGTGCTAATCTTGATGCAAGATAGGTGCACGGTTTGCATGAAACGTACTATATGCTCGGAAATCAATTTGGACACACCCGATGGAACTCCTCGATGACGTGTGTCATATGAAATCTCACTTTGGTCTGTTTGGAGGTAGTGTTAGTTTTGGTGGAAGATATGTGCACAGTTTGCGCCTAATGCACAATAGCATAAGAAACCGTTATGGACGCACCTGTTGCAACTCCTAGGTGAAGAGACTCAAGTGGAAGCTTGGTTTGGTCTGTTTGGAGATACTGCTAATCTTGATGGAAGATAGGTGCACGGTTTGCATGTAACGTACTATATGCCCGAAATCAATTTGGACATGCCCGATGGAACTACTAGATGTTGTATGTCATATGTAACCTTGCTTTGGTCCGCTTGGAGATAGTGTTAGTTCGGTGCATGATTTGTGCCTAATGCACCATACTCTAACAAACCCTTTTGGACGCACCTGATTGTACTCCTAAATGAAGAGGCTCAAGTGGAAGCTCGGTTTGGTCTGTTTGGAGATTGTGCTAATCTTGACGCAAGATAGGTGCACGGTTTGCATGGACGTACCATATGCTAGGAAATCAATTTGGACGCACCCGATAGAACTCCTAGATGACGTGTGTCATATGAAATCTCACTTCGGTCCATTTGGAGATATTGTTAGTTTCGGTGTAAGATAGGTGCACGGTATGCACCTAATGCACCATAGGCTTAGAAACACTTGTGGAAGCACCCGATGGTACTCTTTAGAGACAGTGTTAGTTTCGGTGCAAGAAAGGTGCACGTGTTGCGCCTAATGCACGATAGGGTAAGAAACAATTTTGGACGCACCCAATGGTATTCCTAGGTAAAGGGGCACAAGTGAAAGCTTGGTATGGTTTCTTTGGAGATAGTGCTAATCTTGATGCAAAATAGGTGCACGGTTTGCATGGGAAATACCATATGCTTGAAAATCGATTTGGATGCACGTGATGGAACTCCTAGTGACGTGTGTCATATGGAATCTCGCTTGATCTATTTGGAGACAGTGTTAGTTTCAGTGCAAGATAGGTGCACAGTTTATGCCTAATGCACCATAGCCTAAGAAACCATTTTAGATGCACCTGTTGGTACTCCTAGCTGAAGATGCTCAAGTGGAAGCTTGGTTCGGTCTGTTTGGAGATACTACAAATCTTGACGCAAGATAGGTGCACGATATGCATGGAACATACCATATGCTCGGAAATCAATTTGGACGCACTTGATAGAACTCCTAGATGACGTGTGTCATATGGAATCTCACTTTGATCCGTTTAGAGATAGTGTTAGTTTCGGTGTAAGATAGGTGCACGATGTGCGCCTAATGCACCATAGGCTTAGAAACAGTTGTGGAAGCACCCGATGGTACTCCTAGGTGAAGAGGCTAGAGTGAAAGCTCGGTACGATCTGTTTGGAG
Source organism: Sorghum bicolor (assembly GCF_000003195.3). Taxonomy (NCBI): domain Eukaryota; kingdom Viridiplantae; phylum Streptophyta; class Magnoliopsida; order Poales; family Poaceae; genus Sorghum; species Sorghum bicolor. The sequence goes on from NC_012871.2 coordinate 36,409,418, forward strand.
ATAGTGCTAATCTTCATGTAAGATAGGTGCACGGTTTGTATGGAACATATCATATGCTTGAAAATCAATTTGGACACACCCGATAGAACTCCTAGATGGTGTATGACATCTAATATCTCACTCTGGTCTGTTTGGAGATAGTGTTAATTTCGGTGGAAGATAGGTGCACAGTTTGTGCCTAATGCACCATAAACTAAGAAACCATTTTGGACGCACCCGATGGTACTCCTAGCTGAAGAGGCTCAAGAGGAAGCTCGGTTCGGTCTATTTGGAGATAGTGCTAATCTTGATGCAAGATAGTTGCACGGTTTGCATGGAACATACCATATGCTTGAAAATCAATTTGGACGCACCTGATGGAACTCTTAGCTAAATAGGCTCAAGTGGAAGCTTGGTTCGGTCTATTGGAGATAGTGCTAATCTTGATGCAAGATAGGTGCACGGTTTGCATGGGACATACCATATTCTTGACAATCAATTTGGATGCACCTGATGGAACTCCTAGTGACGTGTGTCATATGAAATCTCGCTTCGTCCGTTTGGAGACAGTGTTAGTTTCAATGCAAGATAGGTGCACGGTTTATGCCTAATGCACCATAGCCTAAGAAACCAATTTGGACGCACCCGATTGTACTCCTAGCTTAAGAGGCTCAAGTGGAAGCTCGGTTTGGTCTGTTTGGAGCTAGTGCTAATCTTGACGCAAGACAGGTGTACAGTTTGCATAAACGTACCATATACTCAGAAATCAATTGGACGCACCCGATAGAACTCCTAGATGACGTGTGTCATATGGAATCTTACTTTGATCCGTTTGGAGATAGTGTTAGTTTTGGTGTAAGATAGGTGCACGGTGTGCGCCTAATGCACCATAGGCTTAGAAATAGTTGTGGAAGCACCCGATGGTACTCCTAGGTGAAGAGGCTCAAGTGAAAGCTTGGTAAGATCTGTTTAGAGATAGTGCTAATCTTCATGTAAGATTGGTGCAAGGTTTGTATGGAACATACCATATGCTTGAAAATCAAATTTGCACGCACCCGATAGAACTCCTAGATTGTGTGTGTCATCTAATATCGCTTTGGTCTATTTGGAGATAGTGTTAGTTTCGGTGCAAGATAGGTGCACGGTTTGTGCCTAATGCACCATACTCTAAGAAACCATTTTGGATGCAGCCAATGGTACTCCTAGCCGAAGAGGCTCAAGTGGAATGTTGGTTCGGTCTGTTTGGAGATAGTGCTAATCTTGATGCAAGATTGCACGGTTTGCATGGAACGTATCATATGCTCAGAATTCAATTTAGATGCACCTGATAGAACTCCTAGCTGAAGAGGCTCAAGTGGAAGCTTGGTTCGGTCTATTTGGAGATAGTCCGAATCTTGATGCAAGATAGGTGCACAGTTTGCATGGGACATACCATATGCTTGAAAATCAATTTGGATGCACCTAATGGAACTCCTAAATAGGTGCACGATTTGCATGGAACGTACCATATGCTCATAAATCAATTTGGACGCACCCGATGGAACTCTGAAATGACGTGTGTCATATGGAATCACACTTTGGTCTATTTGGAGACAGTGTTAGTTTTGGTGCAAGATAGGTGTACAGTTTGCGCCTAATGCACCATAGCCTAAGAAACCATTTTGGACGCACCTGTTGGTACTCCTAAGTGAAGTGGCTCAAGTGGAAGCTTGGTAGGCTCAAGTGGAAGCTTGGTTCGGTCTGTTTGGAGATACTACAAATCTTAACGCAAGATTGGTGCACGGTTTGCATGGAACGTACCATATGCTTAGAAATCAGTTTGGACACACCCGATAGAACTCCTAGGTGATGTGTGTCATATGGAATCTCACTTCAGTCCATTTGTAGATAGTGTTAGTTCCGGTACAAGATAGGTGCACGGTGTGCGCCTAATGCACCATAGGCTTAGAAACAGTTGTGGAAAGCACCTAATGGTACTTCTAGGTGAAGAGACTCGAGTGAAAGCTCGGTACGATATGTTTGGAGATAGTGCTAATCTTCATGTAAGATAGGTGCACAGTTTGCATGGAACATAGACGTTTTTGAGTCAGAA